>NW_018479944.1:112105-155021 GCF_002113885.1 Mizuhopecten yessoensis | reverse complement strand
TGGAAAGAAAAAAAATCACCAAAACTTTAACCTCAAATTTAACTATGTAAGTCCAATTAAGTTGATTTGGGCCATAGAATATGAAAATATGGTCCAGCACATTGCTTACACTCGATATAAATGACCTTAACTCATAATAGACAACTGTGTATTGAGTGTGATGATCCAACACTGTATGGAAAAAACTTGCCCATAACCTCAAATTTAACTAAGTCCAATTAAGCTGTTTTTGGGCCATAAAATATGAAAATATTGTCAGAACATTGCTAACACTCCATATAAATACTTCAACTTTATAACAGACAACAGCCTATTGATGGTGGTTGTCAAACACTTCACAAAAAAAACTTCCCCAAAAATCTTGAACCTCAAATTCAACTAAATCCAATTAAGCTATTTTTGGGCCATAGAATATGAAAATATGGTCCAGCACATTGCTTACACTCGATATAAATGACTTTAACTCATCATAGACAACTGTGTATTGAGTGTGATGATCCAACACTGTATGGAAAGAAAAAAAATCACCAAAACTTTAACCTTAAATTTAACTAAAGTCCAATTAAGTTGTTAATAGGCCATAGAATACGAAAATATGGTCCAGCACATTGAATATGGTCCAGCACATTGCTTACACTCGAAATGAATGACCTTAACTCATCATAGACAACTGTATATTGAGTGTGATGATCCAACACTGTTTTGAAAAAAAAAATCACCAAAACTTTAACCTCTAGTGATCTGAAGGTTCCCGGACGCCGACGCCGGGGTGACTACATTAGCCCCCCTATTCTTCGAATAGGCAAGCTAAAAAGTGTCATGCTGTTTACTTAACAAAATAAGTATATTTAAGGTTACATGACTGAAAAAATAGGGTAAGTCAGGTTTTCTTTTTCTTTTTCTTTTTGAGAGGGGCTAATTTAAGAAATTACAAAAATCACCAAACATATTTGTACGTCTTTTAAATAGTAATATGGGGTTTAAATTTGGTTTTGATACCAGCCTGTGAAGTAGAGAGGGTTCATATATATATAGTTGCCTTGTTTATTCATCCATCAATTTATCCCAATTAAGTCTGGATGTTTATGAGAGATAAAATTGTTTGTGTCGAAGGTAAAAACTAGGGTAAGTCGGGGTACCTGAAACATACATATTTTGTTTGTCCTTATATATTTCCTTCTCTTTCTTATATATTTTCCAGTTTACCAATAAAGATGGGTTTTAGCTGCTAAATATGAACAAGAATTCCACGGGAGTGGATGTGTCGCCTGCTCAGCGCTTTTAGTAAGGAAAGTGTTTTGGCAGGAGTTATCGCGTAAACAGATATGCCAAAACGCGGAAAGTTGAAAATCAACAGAAAACCCTGTAATATATGCTGAACATTAAACATTACTGCTTCTAGAATTACTGTACAAATTTTGAAAGGGAAAATGACGTAATTATGTGACTCGTATTCCTTAAAATATAGTCAATCATAAATTATCTGCAATTACCAGTAATGATTTGAAAATAAATGAAGGTTCTTATGTTAATGAATTTAGTTAACACAATTAATAGACAATGGTGGTAGTGGGATCTTTATGACCAGATGGCATTGTAAATTTATTTGCTATTGAAATTTAGAGTTTATTTGATAGTGGAAATGAAACCTTGATGCTTTTTGTCAGCGAAAACACATCTTCCAATGAAAAAGTTGATCTTTCCATCTTAATTAACTTAGCACAATAAAGAAATTCTCATACCTTCAGGAAAAGGCACTAATGCTTCTGATGCGTCCAGTCTTGAACCCAACATCGTACTGTAAGAGAAATGTACAATGATATATAAACACAATTTACGCATTGGTATCTCAAGACAAAGCAATAAATATAAATTTGCCATTGTTGCAAAGGGCAAAAATTAAACGGTAGCAAATAATTCCAGGTATACAGTAATTATACAGTTTCCTTGTTTCACAATAGATACAAGTGTTTTTGGCTGGTGGTGGGGATGGGTTGGGAATAAACAAACTAACACACCTCAGACTCCATTTTCCCAAGATGCACTCAAGAAGCACAAGTATTAAGTTTGGTGAACATAAGTGAAAAAGACAGATGTTAACAATGAAAATGATCTCCTCAGAATTCCTCTAAATCACTTACAAATGTGAAGCTTATTAGTTTACCAGCTAAACAAGATATTGGGCTTGAGCACAGAATCTGAGTTTGAGATTGAGAACGAATTCATGAATATTGATATTGGCCCAGGTCTTGTATTCATGAAACTGTTATCATGCTAAAAGGTCGTGTCAATTCTCTGCTTACACCAATTGTCTTATAACTTGCTTAAATCATCTGACATGGCAAAAAAGTAAAGTCTATTTATTGAATTTTTTCATCAATATATCAGGAACCAAACAAAATATTTAAAAAATGGGCAGGAGCACACAATCTGAGTTTGAGCATGAAAACGGTTTCATAAATACAGGCACTGAAAGCAAAATTAATTCTGATAACTTCATAAGAGACTTGATAGTTTCAAGGCATTATTATTGGATTGATCTGTAAAAAACACATACATCTTCTAAAATCAGGTTAATTCAATTTGATATTGCTTACCTTGCCTAACGGAATTTCCCCGCTCTACGGCGACATAGACCTGCCACTATGTCACACCCTTGGGCCCTTAGCACAGCCCTTTTGACTGCCTCCACACTGTGGCTAAAACAAGAAATAAACTGAATTAAAAATTACATTCATAAAATCATAAAATGTCCGTCTTTTAAAGCTCTATTGAAACAAAAAGACTACTCAGAACGGTAACACAAGTGTCAAAATTAGGTTGGATGAAAATTGGTATGTAAAATCATCAACAGACTGTAATTGAAGCAAAAATAGAAATATATAACAGCACCAAATCAGCTCCCACTGTCATTTTTGCCTATTTTAACATTGTTATTTACCTCAGTGTGAAGAAAGTCAAACCATCATGAAACATGGCAGTGTCTCAATGCCACCTCCAGGCACGTCCCCCGTGTCCTTCATGAAAGAAAATTAAGATAAACATGAGATTTTCTTTCTTATGAAAGCAACTGCTATATAAAGATGGGATTAAATACTCAGGTCTGAACTGAATATGATGACCAATTTTGATGGAAATTATTTTTCAAAATTTTAGCTTCATTCAAGGTCAACATTTTAGGGTATAGAAATTAACTGTAATGAATATTTCACTTCCTCATTTTTATAATTAATTCTAAGAGTGTCAATTACCTCCTATGGACCTCCGGGGGACCTATAGAGGTCGGGAAAAACGCTCCCTCTAAAAATACACAACAATATACTTGATTATGTTATGCTCGATGAACAGGTACTTCATGGAATAAATTGTTTGGCAGCACGTACTGGTCTACATTTAATCAATTTTAATAGTTTTGGGTGTATTTATCTAAATGTTTTAATATTTACACTTTACTAAGCAGACAGTAACTAAACTGAATACATAGTACATTTCTACTTTTGAAGACAAGCTGTATAGCATATATTACCTTTATTGAATCTTTTTTGTGGGGATAATTATGTGCAACTAATACAGTTTGTATTTTCCAAATGTTACCAAGATCAAAACTACATGTAGCCATCATTGATATGTTAATATTGATATAGAAAATGTTTGTAAAATATACATATGCCAATTTAATGGAAACAAAGCTAACCAAATTTAATGTATATATCAGAATGTAAGGTCTTACAAAGTTGGTGAAATGGAAAATACAGTCAATATTTGTATACAATTATTAATGAACTGTTTTCATGCAATTATTTACCCTCCTCTGGAGGCTGGCAGGCCTTCCGTCAGTCAGATATTCTGGACCAGATGACCTTTACCCTAATCAGACTTTCCGACGCAAGAGGTACTGTTGCGAAAACAGATTTATTCTAGTTCAGCTGCACTCATCCATCCAGTCACAAGAGAATTTAACCCCAGCTCGGAAACAACCAATATGAAGCACTGGACTCAGTATGATTACATGTTCCCCTCAGGACTATCACGGAGGGGTACATGATATCGGATCCCCACATATAACCATAAAGGTCCTTGTACCTCAATAATGGAGTTCGCCAGGGTTAAAAACTTTGTTAAAGGAGTGAATAATGCAGCTGAAATGTCATAAATCTATCCGGCTTCAGATACCCCAGACGCCAAATCACCCAACTAGAGCTCAGACCACCACCCTAGATATATCTGACCAGGGTTCTGTCCATTAACAGTAAGACAGTCCTGTAAGAAAAAAAGTCTTATTAGCATCATTTTGGTAAATTTTACATAAATTGGTAGAAGGAAATGAAGAAGCTGATGGTGTAAATTTGGTTAAGTCTTTGAGTAAAATCTTTTAAGATACCATAGATAGCACACAGCTAAATGCAAAAACATTAATGAGGACACTTTAACGGCTGCTGGACCAGGAAATGTAAGCCACATTTATGATCAGTATCTGATCATGATCTGGAGTAGCCAAGATGAAAACTATGGTCCAAGTTTGATGGTCTAGCTAGTACTTACATTAAGTCGACTGAATTCAGTTATCATTTGAAGCTGCACCCTTTGCCCTAACAGTAACATAAATATGGTAAAGCTACAAAATTGGCATTACCACATCCCACTCATCACGTAAATATATACGCTGTCCTTTCCCTCACAGATCACCAATATTTACTCCGAAAATAAGAAATTATGTGTACTTGCATTTGAAAACGATCTAATTATCTGAATAATTACTTCACAGTTCACAGCCCCATGGGACTGAAACACAAACTCAAGACTCAAAAAGTAGGGGATGGGCTTATAACAGGACAATGAAAAAGGTTTTCTTAGCATTTTTATTTAACTTCCATAAATATGCATCGATAGTGAGTGGGTTTATTGCCAGATAAAAATGGTATCTCCTGCATATACCCCTTAGGAAGCTACCATTTTTATTGATCAGAATGAAATTGAACTGTGTTTAATTTAACTCATTCATAATCTAGATTTCTCCCCAACAAACTTTTAAAACAATTTTTAATGGAGCAAAAGATTATTTTTTCAGATACCAATAGCACTTGTTTTATGAATTATCATCTTGTATTCAGAATGATTACTAGTCAAGTGTTAATGGACAGACTGATGGACAATGTAATTAATATAGGACATGCCCTAATTAATCAACATTTATCAGTTTGAAATAACACCAAGAAAAGTAACCATTTCAACAAAAGACAATCACAATGGATCACACAAGACAGAATACCTAATAATCTGCAAGTATTGTAACAGTATCACTAGAGTTATCTCCCTTATATCTTCACAATACAGGCCTCAGACCACAATTACACTTCCGGGTCTTTGTACACGAATGTAGTGCATAAGGACATTTCAGGTGGTTTACTAAATATTTTTTCCTCTCTGATCTATGATAAATATGTACATTAATTGTTTTTACATAGAATTGTTCAACAATATCTATTCCAGTGATTACATTTTATTTGACACAGTTTCCAAGTTTGTATTGGCAGCAGGACACAATGAGTGATCAGGCTTGAANTTCTAGTGATTACATTTTATTTGACACAGTTTCCAAGTTTGTATTGGCAGCAGGACACAATGAGTGATGAGGCTTGAGTAGTGATAGTTTGTGATTTTTGGTATTTTCCCCTATACATGCAGGGTAGAGACATTAAAATGAAATTATCTTTCTTAAATGCCCGGTCATGAAGTACTTTCCAGCTCACTGTATGTTCAGTTTGAATAGACCTACAATATGAAATAGGAACAAGACCCTGCGCAAAGTTTAAAATAATTTCATTTCATTTTTACATTCTACATATAGTAGAATTAATTGTGGTCTGAGGCCTGTATATGAATGTGTAAGGGAGGTAACTCTAGTAACACTGTTTCACTAAATTTATTTGATATCAAATTAAATAACCTTTATATATTTGTATGCAAAACAAACATTTCTAAGAATAAACCATGAGCGCAATGAAGCACAAAACATGTAAGGAAACCCTTGATTTGCATGGATGCTTGAATAGTTGGATTATGGTCACGCCCTGCTCCGTGTTATATCTGACAAACTAACTAGTCGTCTGCAGAGGGTCCAGAACACTGCAGCACGGCTAGTTACTCGTACTCGAAAGAGAGAGCACATCACACCTGTGCTTTATTCGTTGCACTGGTTACCTGTACGATACAGATCGCAGTAAAAATTCTGGTGTACACAAACAAGGCACTGAATGGAACAGCTCCTCAGTACCTACAGGAGCCTTTGTTTTTTTGTTTTTTTACAATTATAACCATTACTATTATCCATATGTTGTAAAGCGCTTTAAAGTAATTTTACAAATTATATAGGACGCTATATAAATGTTGTATATTATTATAGTACCTCAGATTAAATAATTAACACATGCATGTACAGACAAGTGAATGAAATAAGGTAACTAATGGCAAATTTGCTCATAAACTGTGGGACACATGCTGAGATTGAATTTTCATAAATTGCTTGTTCACAGAAACTATTATGGTATAAAATGCAAATTAACAGAAATAATTGTGGTATACAACTGCAACACATTGACCAAGGAGAACTAATTAAAATTATTAATACGGCCAGGATACATGTACAACTTTTATAAAATATAGCAATGATTGTTGATAAATGGCAAATTTATTTACCTGCTGGTCTGGGGTAGTACGCTTCCGACATTGGTCACAGGTCGGCTGTGTACCTAATGTCCATCCTGCAAAAATAGAAATAATAAATATGCATGATTATCTCCCTTGAAATGCATGCAAAATCTGAACAGTTTGTACTTACACTTGAAATAGATTCAAATCATGAAATTTAATTATGGCACCATCAATCATGAACTTTTTTAATTTAATTGTTTTTACTTTTGGTAACCTTTATTCATCAAAACACTGATTAAAATCAGAAATTTGTTTATGTTAGCTTTATGTGACAAACAAAATAGGGGGGGCTCAAAACTTTAAAATAGCTATTTATCTGGTAAACAATGAAGTCTTCCACATGATCACCCATCAACCTGTAGATTATTTACTAGTAACAATTACACCTTCAAAAGGATTAATATCCACAAAGTTAACAAAATCCGGATTGACATAATTGTAAATTTATATACATACCAAGAACCACTGACGGACTTCCACCGCTCGTCTCATGGACAACACTGTAAAGAAGAGTGAAGATTAACAATTAACTTTTTGGAATTGGAAAATTTGTGTTGCATTTAACCAAATTATGTAAGTGCTAAATTGAATTTTTCACAAAGTATCATCCAAAATTACTGATTATCTATTTGGCACATACAAAATTTTGAAAAATTTCGCTTAAAACTATAATGAGACTACATGTAGTTGCACTCACAAGAAAAAGTAACTAAGTTTCAAAGGGCCATAACTCTTGTAAAAATTAATGCAGTATAATGCCTTAATGATATTCAAATCTTCATGTGATTATCGTGACACATACAAATTTGTAGAAGATGTCCTGATTCAATGTTGGGGTGGGGGGGCTTTGCTCCCATGTCTCATGTTGACCCTAAAGAAGGCTTAGGGGTGGGGGGTCAGAATATTTGTTGGAGTAAAGTTCATATTCGTAAAATTACATTAGATGATGTGCATAGCTGAAGTCTTTGGCCCCTGTGACTCAGTTTCAATACATATCCTTCCCCCAACACAACCCAATCATTTTGACCTGAATACACATTATTTTCCTCAACAGAAAACACCTAAAATCTGAGTGAGTGATACAGATACAAGGTTAGAGAATATCAGAAATTATTATATGACAGGTGCTAATTCCCAGGCATGATTGGAGGAGCGACGTCACGTGACGAGTCTGTAAATATGTTACAGACCTGTTCTATCAATAGAAAAGTGTTACAGACCTCAACCTATATATAAAAAAAATTACAGACCGCTACTAAAAATAGGCCAAGGTAATTTCCCAGCCAGTCTGTAAATCTGTTACCATTCACACTACTGAATTCAACTACAAATGAGTTATCTCATAAAATTCCCAACTATGTTAAAATTGAATCTGAAATTCAATTTTTGTGTATGTTATTTTGTATTTGAAGTCCTTCACTCTGTGATTCCAAAATGGTCCATGCCATCCATGTGTTTATGACATGAAAAAGAATTAATCTGTTTGTAAAATGTCATACAATAAAACAATTGTGGACTTCAGGTGAGGTTTATCCCTGATTTACGAACCTGGTCTGAACAATATTCACAGAGGCAGACGGATTGTTTAATATATTATAACAACCCCAAGAGGGGTTCTGAGTGTAAGACTAAGATACTGCAATATTCAAGCCTTGATCCGATTGGGGTCCTGGTAATGATGGTTTGGTGAGCCGATTTGGGTCACCTTACTTGACTGCTACCAAAATAGGCCCTACCGGACATCTTTTCGGCAACATTTCGGACATTACACAACCATCTTGTAATTAGCACCCTAGCTGTCGGACGCCATCTTTGTTGCTTTGAAGAGAGATTCTAGTTTGAGTTATCTCCCCTGCACGTGCTTTTAGAGCGGGGTCTATTTTAGGTAATAGGATTGTGTCGCCATTTCTCAGTAGAATTTATTCAAATTTTGTAGATATATTGCTTTGAAGTTAAGACAATTTTCTGCCACAAAAAAATATTGGTTGTCAGATTTTTAAGGATTATAAAAGGAAATTTATGTAAAAAGGAGTGAATTTTGAATTTTTTTTTTTTTGCCAAATAATGTCAATAAAAATGATACTGACATAGATTAGTTTTGCATTAAATGTAAATCAATTTCATACGCTGAAATTGTGTACAATTAATTATCTATAAACGATTAAAAATTGACATTTTATAATAAAAGCAATTGCATGCAAGAGTTATCGTTCTTGAAAAATTTTCAAAGTAGTGAAATAAGTAGCCGGTTTCTGAAGTCTAGTCTTATCTATTAATTTTTTTTTTTTTGATAGACGTGCCCACCACCTATGATCTATGCAGTTTATTACTTAAATAGAAATCTAGACCCCGGCCATAGGTGGTGGACACGTCTATCAAAAAAAAAAATGAATAGATAAGTCTAGTCTTATCTATCCATTTTTTTTGATAGACGTGCCCACCACCTATGCTCCTATAACATAAGAAGCCGCTGGTCGGCCTTTTCGGATATGATTTTGTCAAAAGTATCTCGCCGTGTAAAACCTCTAAAATTATATAACGAACCCCGTGTCCCAGGGGTCTCGTTTAAAACAATCGATTCCAAATCTAGATAAGTTGAAATCGCAAGAGTACATCGGCTAGGCCTAATGATGTGAAAAGTCCGCCATCAGGGGCTTCTAACAAAATGTGCACGCCTATAGGCATAATATTATTATATTCAATATCATATAATCAGTTAATTGGATTAATTTTGATGTGCACGATAATTGATCACACAAAAAAGTGATAATTCGCTAAAAAAAAGCATAAAAGGGCAATCAATATCAAAACTCATTGAATCAGAGAGTAAACAAACACGTCAATATCAATTTGACAATGCGATCATCGCATATTTCACCATAATGAAGAAAATATATTGCACTTACCAAAATGGTTGTCCATAGGCGTTAACAGCGCGGGGAAATGTGACGCGAATCTAGATCTCGTTCTATGTGCATGTGACCCAGTGCATTTTCATTGGTCGAGAAGTTAGCATGAACACAGTTTTCCTACTAAATCCAATGACGCCCGGAGCGACCCGGGTGATTTAGGGGTCAGTGCAGGTATGGACAGGTACCTCTAGTTCTGCCGAGGGAAATTGTATATATGAAACATAATTAATTCAGTGAAGAACTACTGAAATCAGCGTCTTTTCTACCGTAAATATCAACCGTTTAGTATGGGTTTTTTTTTCTTGCTGTCTTTTCCTCCTTTCATGCAACTTTAAAGATTGTTTGTCCCTATGCGAACCCCAGCTAAGGTTTGGTGCTGTCCATTGAAAAGTTGAACTTTTCGTGGCACTAATCACAAAACCATTACTTCCCTACTTTTAACAAATTGTTTGCAAGACATCAATAGTAAATATTGCAATAAAACAGATATAAACCAGGGGTACAGAAAGTGACTAAAATATGTTTAAATTCAAAATTTTAATGAACACTGCATATAAAATCCAAAATTTTAATGAACACTGCATATAAAATTCAAAATTTTAATGAACTCTGCATATATTGAATGCTAAAGAAAATTGATTTATTCCAATTTGATGTATATTACACACACCTATCTAATAAATTGATATATTGATAGTTCACATTCTTACCCAAAGGGAAAAAATCCAGTATAAAACGCCCAGCGTAGCGATGCGATTTTTTTTTTCATTTTGAAACAAAAAATGTTTGGACCCCGTCCCCTTACAATATTGCATATTACACTACAATATTGCATATTACACTACAATATTGCATATTACACAATATACTTAGAAAGAACTGTGTGTCGAGGCGTGGGGAATAGCACAAGTGTCATGAAATAAAATCTCTGTGTTTGAATTTTTCGATGGCTTAGAAAACAAGAATTCCACGGAAGAAGATGTGTCGCCTGCGCAGGAAGCTGGGAGATTGCGAAGAAATAGATACACTTTTCATTTCAAGAAATTATGTTAAAAGTAAGCAATAATCATAGATTATGTTTTTGGATGGCATCATTTTGTTATATAATCTGTTATTCTGGGAAAAATTCTCTGAGTTTTAAGGAACTTGCTATGGATACTTATTGTCTCAATTCCAGGTTTAATTTGTATGATTTGTCGGATGGTTTCCCATAAATAAATGAATAAACTTGGATTATGATGTTAAACAGCTAGTGTTGTCAATAACATTTGGAGTAAGGCATTTCAGAGGTATACACGGTGGGTCATACAGTTTTAGTGAAGTTTCTATTTATAGTAACAGTGACCTTGACCTTTGACCTTCGGACCTGAAAAGCAATCCCAAGCAAGCACTTTTGGTAAGGAAGCACTGCATGAAGATTGAGTTTGATCGGCCCAAGGAAACTCAAGTTATCGCACGAAAACAGATTTTCTATGTATAGTAACAGTGACCTTGACCTTTGGCCTTCGGACCTGAAAAGCAATCCCAAGCAAGCACTTTTGGAAAGGAAGCACTACATGAAGTTTGAGTTTGATCGGCCCCGAGGAAACTCAAGTTATCGCACGAAAACCTATGTTCGGACGACGCCGCCGACACCGACACATACATGTGTATACTGTTTATTATGTGCAAGAAATATTTAAAACGTTAGCGTGGATAATTGAAAAATGTTCAATCAAAACTGCATACCAAAGAAATGACCTATTTTGAGGGTTATATTATACAGTTCATAGTGGTAATAGAGTTCTATCCTAATTAATATCCACCGTTTAAGATTTGTACAGTCTAAAAACGGGAACCGCTTCAGATTGTACATCGCCCCACGGTGGTACATATTTATGTATTCATGTGTATGTGCTCATGTATACATATATACATATATATGTAATATTATATCCGGTTAGATATAAGATTGCTGTTGGGTTGAAGACTCGTCCTTTTTAAAAACGGAACTACCCGCACGTGGTCAGAACACATACGTTGCAGCTTTCTTATATCAACCGGAAGTGAAATGTTTTAGGCATTTTAAGAATTAATAAATGTTTTTAGTTTTGTATGATTAATTTAATTTGTTTATTATTTAGAGTGATTGGATATTGTTGCTATTACACTATTCGCTGTGTCAGATAATCAGATATTGATTATTAGTTAAGTATTCGTTTATCCCGTTATTCCTACCAAACTAATAGGTCCATATAGAACCGTCGGCCTCCCTCCTTTACCCGCGCTAACCTTGTGGGGTTTTACTCCGAATGAGCGAGAGGACCTATTTAACGGGTCGTGTTATACAGTTTATAGTGGTAATACACTTCTATCCTAATTTATATCCACCGTTTAAGCTTTGTACAGTCTAAAAGCGGGAACCGCTTCAGATTGTACATCGCCCCATGATGGTACATCTATATGTATTCATGTGTATGTACTCATGTTTACATATTTATATAGTATTATACTCGATTAGACATAAGATTGATGTGGGTGGAAGACTCGTCCCTTTAAAAAACGGAACTACCCGCACGTGGTCAGAACACATACGTTGCAGCTTTCTTATATCAACCGGAAGTGAAATGTTTTAGGTTTTTGTATAATATACAAAAGTGCTATTAGCTGCGACAGATAAACAGATATTGATTATTAGTTCAGTATTCGTTTACCCCGTTATTCCTACCTAACTAGTAGGTTTACGCCGAATGAGCGAGAGGCAGACGCGTCCTTTTTATAAACGGAACTACCCGCACGTGGTCAGAACACATACGTTGCAGCCTTCTTATATCAGTCGGGCGTTTGGTGTTATTATGGTTGGATTTTCTATTGTGTATCCTTTATTTCAACTTAACTTTTTACCCTGCTTCCATCCCTTGTTTTTTTTTAAGAAGTGACTTTCCCACCTGCAGGATGTATGAGATATATATTGCTATAAACGATTTTCGCTAAGTCACTTTAGAGTTATTTCCCTTATTTCTAGGACGTCTAGGTTGTATTATTTTGCTTGTTGGTTTATAGACGAGGTGATTTGGTATTTTTAGGTTATGATAATCTGGTACCAATAGATATAAATGGACAACGCATATGAAAAGACTTTTCTTTCTTTCTACTAAGAACTGATAAGAATATCCTTTGAGATATAATTCATGTTTACAGAAAAACAAGTGAAAACTTTCATAAGAGTTATTTCCCCTTGATCAATGGTCTCAGGTCCACAATTCTAGATAGTCTATTTTGCTCAAAAAAATTATCAGTATTTTATGTATTGTAACATCCTCACTTTTTTAATCGGTTCTTTTATTATATTCCGTAACACGTTTGTTTATTAGAGATTATGCTTCTCCTTTAGATGAATTAACTTCACACTGAATTGTTTCTTGTTTTAGTGCCTTTTTGGCTAATTTATCGGCTTTTTCATTTCCGGGATTGTCTACATGGGCTGGTACGTATTCGAATTTTACGGGAATTCCTTGATTTTTCAGAGATTGAACTGAATTTAAAAAAGAGTTAAGTACGGTGGTTCTTGTACTGTTTTTGGGTTCTATCGATCGAAGTGAGGATAGACTATCTGTTAGAATTACGTCCCCTTGTTCAGGTTTTTCTTGTTCAATAATTCTAAGTGCTAGACCTATAGCTATTAATTCACTAGTGTATACGGAACAGTTAACAGTTAGTCTTACGGATACTGCTATATTATTTTCTAATGAATAAATCCCTAGTCCTACTCTATTGTTGTCAGGGTTTTTCGACCCGTCCGTATAGTATTTAGGTATATTTTTATATTTATCATCTATTATAGATAAAGCCTTAGCTGCTGTTGGATTTTCTTTTTTATTTGTCGCGTTTAAAATATCGGTGCTAATACTTGGTTGGCCTAGTAACCATGGTGGTATTGGATAAGGGGATATTTCTTCAATTTAGATGTTTTCTGGTTTGTGTTCTTTTATTAAATCATGAGTTACATTACTAAATGGCGGGTTTTTTATGACCATATAATTTGTTTCTATATTTAGTGTCCTTGGCGTTTAGTACTATTCGGTTGGGCGGGAAGTCTGTTCCTAATGTTTGTGTTCTAGCCCAATGCTTTAGAATTAATTTCTCTCTTCTTAACTTAAGTGGTTATTCACCGTTTTCTGCAGTAGTCTAATCGTTGGTGTGTTTTAATTGCTCCCAGAGCTATTCTTAAAGCTTTATGCTGAATTATGTTTAGGGTTTTCAGTGCGTTATCGGAAGCTGAACTATATATTTGGCATCCGTAATCTATTTTTGACCTAATAAAAGCTTTGTAGAGTGTGAGGAGTGTATTTTATTTGATCCTAATTTATTTTCCTGATACGAATACTAAAGTATTTAGAGCCCTTTTGCAGTTTTCTTTAATATTATTAATATGAGGTACCCATTACAGTTTATGATCGAATATCATTCCTAGGTGTCTCGTTTGTTTTACAAATTCTATTTTTGTATTTCCTTGATAGATATCTGGTTGTTTATTTTTTCTAGAAAATGACATGGCTACTGTTTTTTGCTTTAGTTATTTTGAAGCCCAATTTCGAAGTGACGAAGGAGTCGGCCTTTTATAGACTTCGCGCCTCCAAACTCCACATGCCTCTAATTTCCATATAAGGAAATAAACAATTAAGATGCAACCGCTTCACTCATTCATACGCGAAACTATATAATTTGTTAATGTAGTGCACAATGCAAAATACACATACCACAACGTATTGCGTTTTACACCCTTATACAAGTAAATAAAGTATCTCGTGAAGACTTCACCCGTAAAATGATCTTATTAACATTTATAGGGGGCCTTAATGATGTGACGAATATCCCAATAGCAGACGGCAGCTCATGCATTGAACAAAAAGTTGCTAGCAAGGTCCTACACGACTTGACTCGGCGGATATCTCGTATTGTAGCCAAAATAGATCGTGAGTATTCAGGATAAGACTATGCTCAACTCAGAATCACCCATATTATATAGATGTTTATGTATTTACCACGAATGTTGTAACAGTTATCGATCAATGTACCTTACAATGTGAGTAGTACTAGCACGGACCTAATTAGAAGTGCTGACGATGTTTTATAACAAAGATGGCGGCTGCAGCAAGGTGCTCGTTGAACTCACGTTGAGCTTTAATATATAAAATAACTGATATTATATGATATCGCTTCACAGTGAAAGCAAATACTTTTCCAAGTCGTATTCAGTGAATGCTAAGCCATAGAAAGCAGTTTACGTTACTAAAGAAAATTGCCTTCGATTGCTCACCGTACAGGGACTTGCTATTTTTTACTTTTAACATTATATTATGACCTAAACTAAGATATTCAGAGTGATTTTACACGTTTTATGGGTTAAGGTCAACTCAAGGTAAAATATATCATCATTGGGGTCGCAAGTTATTCGGATCAATATCTCTGTAGAGCTAATATTTTACTGTTATACACTTACCCGGCTTTAATAAAGATGATTGTATTGTATTCAAAGATGATATAAAACCATAAAACGTGTAAAATTACTTTCAACACCTTAGTTTATGTCCAAATTTATATGTTATGCCATATGGGTATATATATAGCGTCTGACTTGCTAGGAACCTAGGGATCGCCGGTTCGATTCCCGATGGAAGCACACTTCTCTCTTCCTGTTACACACATTTACTCCAAATTTCCATCGAATAAAATGCTACATTTTACTCTGAAAATGTCAATAATAAAATCAAGAACTTCTTTTTTAATAATTAATACCAAAGATAATATAAAACTAATTTCAATAAAGATGAATTGAATCAAGATTATAAATTTCGTTACAATTGATTATAACCCATTATTCAATTCAACTACAGCTGTAATATCCTGACAGCTTCCTGTATCATGATGCTTATCAAGGATGATTCCGTTACTTTGACAATGGAGGCTATACAACGATGTTATATCAACATAAATGCAGAGGTAAATCAACATTCGATATTGTTTGAAGTAAATCATTTTTTATGAGCTTGATAAGACTATTTAAATGTATGATGTCATATTTCTTATGCAGCTAAACGTGTTATAAAAGTACCTCTTCTTGTGTAAGAAGATTTGTCTCACGTGTAGCAAGTCTCTCTTTCATGTGTAATACAAATGTGGGTCTCGTGGTCTGCGTGACAAGTCTCATAACAATTATACCAAGTACCACATGACATTAAACAAGTCTCATAACAATTATACCAAGTACCACATCGCATAAAACAAGTCTCATAACAATTCTACCAAGTACCACATCGCATAAAACAAGTCTCATAACAAATATACCAAGTACCACATCGCATAAAACAAGTCTCATAACAATTGTACCAAGTACCACATGACATTAAACAAGTCTCATAACAATTCTACCAAGTACCACATCGCATAAAAACAAGTCTCATAACAATTGTACCAAGTACCACATCGCATAAAACAAGTCTCATAACAATTATACCAAGCACCACATCGCATAAAAGAAGTTTCAACTCACGTGTACCTAATCATCCAGCATGCGTACCAAGTCTCACATCACGTATAACAAATTTACGTCACGTGTACCAATTCTCACAGCTCGTGAAACATGTCAAAAATCACATATTTTCATTCTCTGTGCGAACAGCAACATATTGGAACATTCCGGACGATACCACAGTTGGGGGGGGGGGGGGGGGGGGGCGCAACGAATAGAGGCATTTCAAGCACCAATCCCTATCACGGTTGTAAGTAACGCATGCATACCTCAGTAACCCCCTGTGCATTAAAGCCGTTTTGGTCTCTGTGGAGTATAACATATAGATATTCCAAGTCGTACATAACGTGTTCCAAGTCTCACATCACGTGTGTCAACACTCACATCACGTGTGTCAAGTCTCACATCACGTGTGTCAAGACTCACACCACGTGTACATAATCACACATCACGTATTGCAAGTCTCACAACTTGTGTACCAAGTTTCACATAACGTGTACTAAGTCTAAACTCACGAGTTACACATTCACATCACATGTACCAGGTGGGATCTTCACATTTCTCTCTACTTCTAACTTAATTTTTTACCTAGTGCCCTACTACTTACCACCTCACGTTTGGCTTTAATGATGAACGTTTGCCCAGGTGATGATGTCAATGGGTTCTGTCTCCAGGCCGGGGCATACCAAAGTCATTAAAATTAGTAGTTATTATTTCCTGTTTAACGTTCAGCTTTAAGGAGAATGGCAACAACTGGTTCACCCGTTGTCAATATAATGTGACCGGGCGTAATGTTGTGCTGGGTGCCTTCGGCATGTTATTTAAGTGAGATAGCATCAGATCCGCTCTATCACAAAAAAGCAAGTACACCAACACACCCTGTCTCTGACACAACACACATGGAGGCACGTCCTTAAATGACCTCAACTCACGTGTAACACGTCTTAAATCACGCGTGATAAGTCTCAACTCACATGTACCAAGCCTCATATCACATGTAACACGTCTTAAATCACATGCAAACAAATTTACATTACGTGTTACAAGTCTCACATCACGTGTAACAAGTCTAAATTCACGTGTTACAAGTCTAACATCACGTGTAACAAGTCTCACATCACGTGAAACAAGTCTCACATCACGTGGTACAAGTCTAACATCACGTGTAACAAGTCTCACATCACGTGTAACAAGTCTCACATCACGTGTAACATCACGTGTTACAAGTCTAACATCACGTGTTACAAGTCTAACATCACGTGTAACAAGTCTAACATCATGTGTAACAAGTCCAACATCACGTGTAACAAGTCTCACATCAGGTGTAACAAGTCTCACATCACGTGTAACAAGCCCAACATCACGTGTAAGTCACTATTTAGGTTGCTAGCATGATTTCTTAGCTGACAAATTATGACATTGAATTTTCTTGACCCATAGTATGTAAATGTGCTGGCAATTTCTTTAGTGTTGTTCATATCGTCAGACTTGATGACATTTTTAAATTGTTGAAGGGAAGTAGCATTTAAAGTTTCTGCAAATAGAAGGTTACATTCTCTTCAAATTGAGGGAAAATAACGATTGAAATAATTCTCAGTTCTACAGAAAAGGGGATTGAAAATATGGCTATTTCTTAGTGGGTATCTTAACATTTATATTGCTGTAAAGGTATGGTTCAATGCTGTCTTTTAGGTACTTTGGCGATTCATTATTTAAAGTTTTGAACATAAGTACTAATTTATGATATTTTCGCCTACAACAAAGTGATTCAAGTCCAGTTTCTGCTTAAAGTTAGGTCCCTCTACGCAATCCTGTAATAATTCGTAATGCCTCTAGCTGGATTGACTCAAGACTATCTTTATTTTGATTATTACAGTTATGCAATACTACATCCTCATATTCAAGTATTGGTCTGTCAGAAAGATAAATACTGATGTCATACTATTCCAATTTAAAAAGTAAACCCTCATGCCAAACTCTATCAAACGCCTTACTTACATCATAAAATACAAATCTGATTTCATTATTTTGATCCAAATTATTTACAATAGTTTCGGATATAGATAATAACTGGTTTACAGTCGAGTCTCTTGGTAAGAATCCTGATTGGTGTTTCGTTATGATATCACATTCTTTCATATAATTAAACATATATTTAAAAATAACTTATTCTACAATTTTGCTAAAACATGATGTAATAGATATTGACCTATAGTTAGAGACATCATTTTGAGCACCCTTACCTTTTCATATTGCATTAATATTAGCTGTTTTCCAAGAAAGAGGTATAATACCAGATTCAATAGTCTTTTTACAAAGTAAAGTTAGAGGACATATTAGAGAAAATGCTAATTTCTTTACTATCTTGGGTATCATGCCATCTGGGCCAGGAGGTTTTTATCATTAAGTAAACGCAGTTGATCTTTAATGTCCTCTTCCGATATAATGATATAGTCTAGAAGGAAGGAAACAGTATGTTCATGGGGGGTAAGGTGTTCAAGATTTTCAGAAGAAGTTGATATTGAGCTGAAGTAGTTATTAAGACATTCTGCTTTTTCAAATAGATGATGTATTAAGTTATTATTTTCAGAAAGAGGAGGAAGACAATTATTTGAATTCATGACAGATCTAGCAATTTATTAGGAAGCACAGATTGGACACTAAGTGATTGTTGTAATTTTTCATAATAAGTGTTTTTAGCTTTTCTAACAAGGTCTACTACTTCATTTCTAGCCTTTCTGAAATTTTCCCAATTAATTGCAGAGATGTTATTTACAGCTTTTTTATGTAATATATTTCTCTGTCTAATTTTTTGCCTTATAATATTCTTCATCAAATGTTTATCATTTGGGCGAACAGTTATGATTTTAGATGGTATACATTCTTCTATTTGATTATTAATAGAATCTGTTAAAAAATTATTAAACTCATTCGAGTCAAACTTATTTATTAGTATTTCCCTATTTATTTCATTTAGAGCTCTATTCATTTAATCAAAATCTGCATTGTCATAGTTTTATATAGTTTTCTGGTAGGATTTTTGCTTAAACACATAATATGAACAGGTAAAATGAATAACAGAGTGATCACTGCATATTGGTGTATTCACTGTATTATGTTTTATAAGATTAATACTATTAGTGAATAAAATATCAATAGCAGTGGCAGTAGTTTGTGTTATCCTGGTAGGGTGTTAATTAGATTTGTAAAATTATATTTTACCATTAGTCTATGTAAATGGTGGTTAGTAGGTTTATCAACATATTTACATTTATATCTCCAGTTATTTTATGTAAAGTGATGTGTTACATGCATTATCTAGAACATGGTCTAATGTATCCCAATATTCAACATTTGATTCAGGTCTATAACAACATCCTTATAATATTGTTTGCTTATTAAATATATCAATCCATATCATTTCTATATCATTATGCTCAAGATCAATTCTTCTTTCATTATGTATTGTGTCTTTGTGATGAATAATTACTCCTCTCCAATGTCCAGTTTGTCTATCAAGTCTGTGACTGTTATGGGAATGGGAGTTAAGTGTTATTTCAGCATCTGTTATATTTAGAGAAAGGTGTGTTTCAGTAAGAAATAATATGTCACTTTCTTATAATTCTGCTTCAATAATATCAAGTTTGGTTCAGAGAGATCTTACATTAAGATGTGAGATTTCTATGTAACATTTGGTCCTGGATTTGATTCAATATCATTGCGAAGAAGTAATATAATGGTACATAAAAGATATTCAATGTTTTAACTAGGTCTAACGTCACGTGTTATAGGTTATAAGAGTTACAGAAATAACGAACAATACACGTACAATTCAACACTATTGAAAGAGAAGAAAATGCAATCACAATCATGGTCACACCCTTACATAGCCACACACAAATGGTCACACCCTTACATAGCGACACACACATGGTCACACCCTTACATAGCGACACACAAATGGTCACACCCTTACATAGCGACACACACATGGTCACACCCTTACAGAGTGACACACACATGGTCACACCCTTACATAGCGACACACACATGCACATGGACCAGGGACAGTATACGTCCTTGACATGGACAGACACACAAATAAGAGAATAATAATAGTACCCGCATCATACCATACAATACTATAAACACAACACAATGATATAATAGGTACTATTACAGTCATTATACGGTGATAATTATGATGATTGACAGTATAACACTAATCATACATTACATCACACATTGATATAATAGACATATTTACACTCCTCAAACTACATTATCATATAATAGTATAGACAGTAATACACTTCTCGTACTAAGCAATCATACAACATTGTAATAAATAGTATTACAAGCATCACACTATAAATTATACAGCATTATTATAGACAGTATTACTGTTACATAAGTTTTACAATACAATCATACATTGTAGAACCCGTTTCACGAAGTCATACAATATAGTCATCCAGTGGTGTGAAATACACAACATACAATATAATAATTAACTTGAAGAAACAGCACAACCATGCAATGATTTCAGTTGTAGTAATACATATCACAAGATTAATTCATACAATACAAACAATATTATGAATGGTAGTAAGTTGCACTAATCATGCAGCCCAATTGTGCAATGGTATAACAGGAAAGACGTAGGAAATGCTTGCATACTAATATGAATACAAAAATATATGTATTTAATGTATTAGTCTTGCTGAAGCGTGCGGTTCACACAAGTAAATTTGTGATCATATTACTCAGTATACAACATTCAAATATAAATTACAAAATACCACTGTATTGAAGAACTTTAGTAATAATAACAATGGATTTTATTCTTAAGCCCTCCAGTTCATATGGAGATAAGTCATAGTTGAAAATACCACCAAGAAGAACATGAAGTAGATGGTAATTAGACATTACATTAAGATTAAACAACAAATCTATATCTTTTACAGTACTGAGAATACACCAGAGCTGGTCACGTAATAGCTGTGTGTGAGCATTCGAGTACACTATGCATAATAGTATCTTTGTGCATAGATCTTCAGTAATGACACAAATATGTATTTTCATTATCGCGCATTTCAACACAAAGTTTAACAACTTTCTTAAAACAAGGATTGTATTGTGGAAAGCGTAGAGAAAGTTTCCATATAGCATACGGTTGTATCTTATTATGTAAAAGAGTGAAGCGAGATATATATATATTTATCACATGCCTATGCAATCTTACGATAGTAATACATCATTTTGTCAGGCGTGTTTTCTGTCTGCTTGTATCACACATGTGCGATACAAGATCATATATTTACATTTGCATGGCATTGTCACTATATAGCCTCTTTGAAAGCTGTGTCGTTGATGGGACTTTAATTACCATGCATCACGAGACACAATTCTTAGCGTATTAATACAACACTGACCGGAACTACAATATCCAATATATCGCTGGGCATTGTGAGATTTGACAATGCCATTGTAAATTTATGTGCAAAATAAAAAATAAAATACAAAAACACTTTTTTTACAACGAAAACAAGACCAATGTCTGCAATATCGTACAAAATGCACATCGGTTGAAATCACCAATGCCGGCAATTGAAACAATTTTAATGCTCATGCAATTACAAATGTCTGAAATACACATATTATATAGACCTACTGACACATATGTTACAGACCTACTGATATGAGTCACAGCACACATAAACATTTCAGACATTTGTAACGAACCTGTGCTCCGTCGCAAGATCACTCACTTCAAACGCTATCTTTCACGCGTCTCGCATCCACCATTCCTCAGTTTCTGACAACATGTCAAATAACGAGGATGTTATAGAATATACCGACTGTTGTCAGGTTCCCATACAATCAACAAATACATTCACGCATGGATTCTTCAAAAAATGAGCAAAGAGAAAAGTTCGAATTAACTTCCAAAAATAACTCCCTCGTGGAGGGCAAGGTCGGATTTACGGTGTTCACTGTATTTGTCCATGCGCGAAATTTGTTCCGGGGAAATATCGAAACAATTTCAAATCTAACTTTCAGCTCAGAGTTCTATAGATAAACTTAAATCACCCTATAGACATAATATAGGCAATTGTATTGATACTGAATTGTGGAATAAAATTAAAGTGTTTGTTTAAATTTCAAAGTACTACTTTGTTTGCCAATCAGCACGCGACAATACGCTGTTCAAACTATTGAACGAAATTGTGTGGACTGTCGATAAGGCGGGCATTTTTAATTTTAAATATAAATTATAAGTTAAAAAAGAACATAAGAGGCAGAGAAAACGTAAATATAATTATTGAACTGTTTTTGTATGGTATTTATGATCTATTTGAATGACACAGCTTTGCAAGCAAACAACATAATGCGCGCTATTATATAGAAAAACATTAATTATACAAAGAATGAATTAAATAAAAATAAAAGAAATACATTGTCATAAAAAACACCAAGAGAATGCCATTTTTTTTTTAATAAAACACAAGTTTCTTATAAAAAAAAATCCTGGCATTGCGTCGAATTGTGTGCCGATGGAAAACGACAAAAGAGGAAAAAAATAAAAAAAGTGCATTTAGTCATATATCAGAAAAAAATCCTAATTACCAAGGCTACAATAGGGTTAAGTAATGTGAGGTTTTGCTTATGTATTGGTACAGCTAGACACAGTAATGATGAAGGTGTTTATATATATATAATGGATTGGTACAGCTAGGCACGGTAATGATGAAGGTGTTTATATATATGTAATGTATTGGTACAGCTGGACACGGTAATGATGAAGGTGTTTATATATATATATATATATATAATGTATTGGTACAGCTAGACACAATAATGATGAAGGTGTATATATATATATAATGTATTGGTACAGCTGGACACAGTAATGATGAAGGTGTTTATATATATGTAATGTATTGGTACAGCTAGACACAGTAATGATGAAGGTGTTTATATATATATATAATGTATTGGTACAGCTAGACACAGTAATGATGAAGGTGTTTATATATATATAATGTATTGGTACAGCTAGACACAGTAATGATGAAGGTGTTTATATATATATAATGTATTGGTACAGCTAGACACAGTAATGATGAAGGTGTTTATATATATATAATGTATTGGTACAGCTAGACACAGTAATGATGAAGGTGTTTATATATATATAATGTATTGGTACAGCTAGACACAGTAATGATGAAGGTGTTTATATATATATAATGTATTGGTACAGCTAGACACAGTAATGATGAAGGTGTTTATATATATATAATGTATTGGTACAGCTAGACACAGTAATGATGAAGGTGTTTATATATATATAATGTATTGGTACAGCTAGACACAGTAATGATGAAGGTGTTTATATATATATAATGTATTGGTACAGCTAGACACAGTAATGATGAAGGTGTTTATATATATATAATGTATTGGTACAGCTAGACACAGTAATGATGAAGGTGTTTATATATATATAATGTATTGGTACAGCTAGACACAGTAATGATGAAGGTGTTTATATATATATAATGTATTGGTACAGCTAGACACAGTAATGATGAAGGTGTTTATATATATATAATGTATTGGTACAGCTAGACACAGTAATGATGAAGGTGTTTATATATATATAATGTATTGGTACAGCTAGACACAGTAATGATGAAGGTGTTTATATATATATAATGTATTGGTACAGCTAGACACAGTAATGATGAAGGTGTTTATATATATATAATGTATTGGTACAGCTAGACACAGTAATGATGAAGGTGTTTATATATATATAATGTATTGGTACAGCTAGACACAGTAATGATGAAGGTGTTTATATATATATAATGTATTGGTACAGCTAGACACAGTAATGATGAAGGTGTTTATATATATATAATGTATTGGTACAGCTAGACACAGTAATGATGAAGGTGTTTATATATATATAATGTATTGGTACAGCTAGACACAGTAATGATGAAGGTGTTTATATATATATAATGTATTGGTACAGCTAGACACAGTAATGATGAAGGTGTTTATATATATATAATGTATTGGTACAGCTAGACACAGTAATGATGAAGGTGTTTATATATATATAATGTATTGGTACAGCTAGACACAGTAATGATGAAGGTGTTTATATATATATAATGTATTGGTACAGCTAGACACAGTAATGATGAAGGTGTTTATATATATATAATGTATTGGTACAGCTAGACACAGTAATGATGAAGGTGTTTATATATATATAATGTATTGGTACAGCTAGACACAGTAATGATGAAGGTGTTTATATATATATAATGTATTGGTACAGCTAGACACAGTAATGATGAAGGTGTTTATATATATATAATGTATTGGTACAGCTAGACACAGTAATGATGAAGGTGTTTATATATATATAATGTATTGGTACAGCTAGACACAGTAATGATGAAGGTGTTTATATATATATAATGTATTGGTACAGCTAGACACAGTAATGATGAAGGTGTTTATATATATATAATGTATTGGTACAGCTAGACACAGTAATGATGAAGGTGTTTATATATATATAATGTATTGGTACAGCTAGACACAGTAATGATGAAGGTGTTTATATATATATAATGTATTGGTACAGCTAGACACAGTAATGATGAAGGTGTTTATATATATATAATGTATTGGTACAGCTAGACACAGTAATGATGAAGGTGTTTATATATATATAATGTATTGGTACAGCTAGACACAGTAATGATGAAGGTGTTTATATATATATAATGTATTGGTACAGCTAGACACAGTAATGATGAAGGTGTTTATATATATATAATGTATTGGTACAGCTAGACACAGTAATGATGAAGGTGTTTATATATATATAATGTATTGGTACAGCTAGACACAGTAATGATGAAGGTGTTTATATATATATAATGTATTGGTACAGCTAGACACAGTAATGATGAAGGTGTTTATATATATATAATGTATTGGTACAGCTAGACACAGTAATGATGAAGGTGTTTATATATATATATAATGTATTGGTACAGCCAGACACAGTAATGATGAAGGTGTTTATATATATGTAATGTATTGGTACAACTAGACACAGTAATGATGTATTCCTTTTTTTTGGTGTTTACATGTTTTACCCATATTTTTAATCCTTGAAGAATTTCAAAACTCTGCCTCTTGTTTTTTTCTCATTTTTTAAAAATGTCGATTTGATAATAAACATTTTAATTTCTATTGTTGTTTACCTGTTTTGTCCGTACCTACTTATTACATGCGCGTTGAGTGATTCTGACATAATTAAATGATAAAAGTATCGCCCATGTATTAAAAAGCATGCACAGCTTCAGAGGAGATTACGATGTAATGTCAATAACGATAGAATCTGTAAATAAATACAAAATGAATATATAATCACGAAAAATTTATTTTTGAAGAAATACAATTATAAGTCAAAGCATCAAACTTCAATGTAAATGACGATAATGTTTCATTTTTTTTCACAGCAGTTTTAATTTATCAATCTAACGATGCTGATTTACTTGACAAACCTACCACTTACTCAGCCGTTGTAATGCGCATGACAGGCCGTGCCTGCACTTTGATCGATGAGGCGGCAGAGGCGTCTAGGCCGACATAACATTAGATAATAAACAAATTCACAAAGAGTATTTAAACCAGTATTTCATCGGGAGTACCAAACACGCTCGGAGACAAATGTAAGCATTATATTTAATCATTTACTAATTAGCTTCTTTTAATTATGTGTTAATAGGTATTTTTATATATACATAGAGGTATATTTATATAAAGAGAGGTATATTTATATATATATATAAACTGTACTGTATTGTTATTTAATCCGAAAATCGTAGATACAGTTTTCATTGTCCAAAATCTCCTACGATTTTAACTTCCATAGATTTGAATGTCAGTAACAAATTATTTCGTCGAAGCATTTTATGACTCTTTTCAAATCAGCTCTCGTGTTGTTCTTTGACGTATGAGAGTGATTAGAAATTATAATCTCATTTCAGTCAACATTCATTTCCTATTAACATTCGATCAATTAGATACATTTATTTCCGTAATTAATCATGAATCATCTTATGTTGTCATATTTCTAAGGACAAGTATTAAATTGTCCAGGAAATATTGCTCTCATATATCAACTGAAGCTGACGTATTGTCAATCATAAATTCAAAAAGTTATTTAAATAAGTTTAAATTTATTCTAATTAAACACTGTTTGATTGCAATTTTCTCGAATACAAAATATGTAGGTGTTTATTTCTAATTTAATTATTTATTTGATATTACTTCGATATATATCGGATCAAATACGCTGTGTTTTTTATTAAGCATACAAATCCATTTAATATCCATTATGCTCATTTTATTTTTTAATCATACATTATTGGCTGAAAATATACTGGAAGGTGCTGTCATGGCCGTCGCCTGGCCAAACTGAATGGTGATGGTTGGAGAGGGAGGGGAAGTGATAGGGGAAGGGACGTTGGAGGGACGGGCACGTGGGAGGGAGAGGGGACGGGGATGGGGACGGGGAGGGGAGGGGACGTCGGAGGGGTAGGGGACAGGGAAGGGGACGGGAGGGGAGGGGACGTCGGAGGGGTAGGGGACAGGGAAGGGGACGGGGAGGGGACGTCAGGGGGAGAGGATACGTTAGTGGGGAGGGGACGTGGGAGGGAGAGGGGACAGTGATTGGGACGAGGAGGGGAGGAGACGTCGGAGGGGTAGGGGACAGGGAAGGGTACGGGAGGGGAGGGGACGTCGGAGGGGTAGAGGACAGGGAAGGGGACGGGGAGGGGAGGGGACGTCGGAGGGAGATGATACGTTAGTGGGGGAGAGTACGTGAGAAAGCGAAGGGGTAGGGCTAGGGAGCAAATTGAAAATTTGGCCACGCCAGGATTGAAGCCCCGTGTGGGGTTCGGGTAGGAATGCGAAACTGTAGAAGTTAAGGCATAAAAGACAATATTTCTCCGTGTCGACACGAAAAATATCCAAGGAGGGAGGGGACGGGTTAAAGGGGACGGTTAAAGGGGACGATGATGTACATGTATACTGTGTAACAAAATGGGCTGTTCCGTTTGTTGTGTACCAACTATGAAACAAAACAATAAAATAACAGTAAATGCATAATTTCCTTTCCTTTTGCGGTTAGTCTGACTATCGATGTGGTGTAAGAGGTATCGTAATACTTATGACCTACCGTGTCGGAATTGAGCCCTGTATTTTCACCTTGTTTGTTTTAGTGTTGTTGCTGCTTTGATATATTTTTCTCTGCACGACTGTATCCAGACAAAAAAAAGTGAAAAGTTAACATTGGTTGACAGGGAATACAGTCTCCAGGCTGGTGTTACTTAAAGTCGCCGCTCTTTCCTCTGACCAGTGTTTTTTCAGTATCGGCCGTAACGTCTCTATCACAGAGTCTCGGCCATAAAGTTTCTATCACAGAGTCTCGGCCATAAAGTCTCTATCACAGAGTCTCGGCCGTAAAGTCACTATCACAGAGTCTCGGCCGTAAAGTCACTATCACAGAGTCTCGGCCGTAAAGTCACTATCACAGAGTCTCGGCCGTAAAGTCACTATCACAGAGTCTCGGCCGTAAAGTCACTATCACAGAGTCTCGGCCGTAAAGTCACTATCACAGAGTCTCGGCCATAAAGGCTCTATCACAGAGTCTCGGCCATAGAGTCTCTATCACAGAGTATCGGCCATAAAGTCTCTATCACATAGTCTCGGCTATAGAGTCTCTATCACAGAGTCTCGGCCCTGAAGTCTCTATCACAGAGTCTCGGCCCTAGAGTCTCTATCACAGAGTCTCGGCCCTAGAGTCTCTATCACAGAGTCTCCGCCGTGAAGTCTCTATCACAGAGCCTCGGCCATAAAGTCTCTATCACAGACTCTCGGCCATAGAGTCTCTATCACAGAGTCCCGGCCATAGAGTCTCTATCACAGACTCTCGGCCATAGAGTCTCTATCACAGAGTCCCGGCCATAGAGTCTCTATCACAGAGCCTCGGCCATAAAGTCTCTATCACCGAGTCTCGGCCATAAAGTCTCTAACACAGAGTCTCGACCGTAAAGTCTCTATCACAGAGGCTCGGCCTTAGAGTCTCTATCACAGAGTCTCGGCCCTGAAGTCTCTATCACAGAGTCTCGGCCGTGAAGGCTCTATCACAGAGTCTCGGCCGTGAAGGCTCTATCACAGAGTCTCGGCCGTAAAGTCACTATCACAGAGTCTCGGCCGTAAAGTCACTATCACAGAGTCTCGGCCATAAAGGCTCTATCACAGAGTCTCGGCCATAAAGTTGCTATCACAGAGTCTCGGCCATAAAGGCTCTATCACAGAGTCTCGGCCGTAAAGTCACTATCACAGAGTCTCGG
The DNA here is from genome assembly GCF_002113885.1 of Mizuhopecten yessoensis. Lineage (NCBI taxonomy): Eukaryota > Metazoa > Mollusca > Bivalvia > Pectinida > Pectinidae > Mizuhopecten > Mizuhopecten yessoensis. The sequence goes on along the minus strand of NW_018479944.1, from coordinate 126,429 downwards.
CCGTAAAGTCACTATCACAGAGTCTCGGCCATAAAATCTCTATCACAGAGTCTCGGCCACAAAGTCTCTATCACAGAGTCTCGGCCGTCAAGTCTCTATCACAGAGTCTCGGCCACAAAGTCTCTATCACAGAGTCTCGGCCCTAGAGTCTCTATCACAGAGTCTCGGCCCTAGAGTCTCTATCACAGAGTCTCGGCGGTAAAGTTTCTATCACAGAGTCTCGGCCATAAAGTGTCTATCACAGAGTCTCGGCCATAGAGTCTCTATCACAGAGTCCCGGCCATAGAGTCTCTATCACAGAGTCCCGGCCATAGAGTCTCTATCACAGAGTCCCGGCCATAGAGTCTCTATCACAGAGTCCCGGCCATAGAGTCTCTATCACAGAGTCTCGGCCCTAGAGTCTCTATCACAGAGTCTCGGCCCTAGAGTCTCTATCACAGAGTCTCGGCCCTAAAGTCTCTATCACAGAGTATCGGCCATAAAGTCTCTATCACAGAGTCTCGGCCATAAAGTCTCTACCACAGAGTCTCGACCGTAAAGTCTCTATCACAGAGTCTCGGCCATAGAGTCTCTATCACAGAGTCTCGGCCATAAAGTCTCTATCACAGAGTCTCGGCCGTGAAGTCTCTATCACAGAGTCTCGGCCATAAAGTCTCTATCACAGAGTCTTGGCCGTAAAGTCTCATAAAGTCTCTATCACAGAGTCTCGGCCATAGAGTCTCTATCACAGAGTCTCGGCCATAAAGTCTCTATCACAGAGTCTCGGCCATAAAGTCTCTATCACAGAGTCTCGGCCGTGAAGTCGCGATCGCAAAATCTTCGCTGTGAAGTCTAATGCGTGTGTCGGTGGTCGACCGTGGAGTATCGAAAATTTGATTGAAAATTGAGGAATATTCTGAATTTCTTAAAATCAATATAAGGATAGTTGAAGAATTGCCACCGATAGTAATATTTGATATTTGTTAAATGTTAAATATATGTGACGTTTTCTGTTTGCTTTAGACAATAAACATTATTATTATTTCTTTATTTCCTCCAAATTTAAGAGTTACAAAAATGTACAGTGTAGTCAAAATACAAATCAAATATTAGTAATTGATACTTAAATGCACATAAATACATCAGTTAACTACAGAGATGAAGAGAGAAGTTAATAAATCTTGAATTAGTTTAGTAAATACAGAAAGAATGGTCTCGTTTACAGCAAATCATACAAAATAATTAGAATGCCTGGGAATCCTGAGGTTTCCAAGGGTTGGGGAAAGCCCTACCAGCAAGGTCCTCTCAGGCTTACCCATACAAACACATACAAAATAAGAGAAAAATTAGTAATTAGGTAGACATTGCTATTGTACGTACATTTGTACGTGTTATTTCTTTATTAACGCTGATACAACAGGAACATTTTGTCATTAAAAATAGCATTATGCAGTACAAAGGTTACATAATCAGATGAGTTTAATATGTGGGGAAGGCTACCCCCAAGTAATACATGAATTAAATCATAATCAGACAAAGAGTATAAGAACACGCTAAGTTCTATATCAAAAGCCGTACTAATAAGACACCATAGATCGTCTCTAAGACTTTCAGGTTTTGTACAATGGAGTACTATATGTGTTATACGGTCATTATGTAAAATACCACAAAAATGGCATAATTCAATAGTATTTGTTGATATTAAATTAGCACATAATCGAACTATATTGCTTATCTTGCTTAGATGTTCAGGGAATTTTAATGCTACTGTCCATAAAATATGTGGAAAAATTGTATCATGAATGAGCAAAAATCTTGTGAAATCTGAATCGTTGTTCATTCTATCACACATCATTTATAGGCAATTGACTTCCATGATGAACTACTTGGAAAAACTGTATCTGAAATATACTGCAACAGATAATTAAACAAATCATACTTGCGAAGTATTCTCACAATATCAGGAAAAAAACAGTTTGACAGGACTCCTTCAAAATATGCATGAATAGGCGTTTGAGAAATATAATATGAGTTAAGTATTTACTGTCCAGTCTACAAAGACGACCGAGAAACAGAGGTTTTCTTATATCAATGTAACCTTCTATGGAGGTCCATCCAATTAAGGAGTTGGCCATATCAGTTCTAGTTCTAATGTTTAACCCTTGAATGGATTTTACGATAATATTTTGAGCGCGCTCTAATTTGATTAATTCAGTTCTAGACAGTTGCCATAGTTCACACCCGTACAGGGCAGACGGGAAAACTTTAGCCTTAATCACCTTTGCATCTGTTAAAGGATTAAGAGTCCTAGGATGAGCACCAGACCGAATAAGAGCCATGGTTCCACTTTTTAGTTTTTTGCATGAAGAATCAGTTCGGCCGTGAAGTCGCGATCGCAAAATCTTCGCTGTGAAGTCTAATGGGTGTGTCGGTGGTCGACCGTGGAGTATCGAAAATTTGATTGAAAATTGAGGAATATTCTGAATTTCTTAAAATCAATATAGGGATAGTTGAAGAATTGCCACCGATAGTAATATTTGATATTTGTTAAATGCTGTTTATATATGTGACGTTTTCTGTTTGCTTTAGACAATATACATGATGAACGCCCTACTTGTGGCCTTAGGTGTGGCTTTAAGTGCAACTTGTAGCCATGCCCTTGGAGAGAAGATATACCTCAGAGATGAACATAATAATTACTGGCCTATGAGCACCAGTCGTGCTGAGATTGGAGGCTCTACTCGGACCCCTGAGGCTGGAAGTATCATCATCGGTTTGGACGTATTTCGGAATTTACTACAGCGATTCATCTATAAACAAAAGAATAACCGGATGCCTACTGCCCATCGGGCAGAGAAACCAGTTGTCGACATGACGAGCCCATTTCAAAATGATGGAAAATCATCTGCGTATTACAGCAAACGAGACAAGAACTTACAGAACCATCCAGGCAGCCAACCTACCCAGGCAAGCATCGGAACACAGGTACGGAGAAAAGTCTCAGTATAGCTGAACACAGGTAGGGAGCATGGTCTCAGTATAGCTGGACCCAGGTAGGGATCATAGTCGCAGTATAGCTGAACATAGGAAGGGAGTATGGTCTCAGTATGGCTGGACACAGGTAGGGATCACAGTCTCAGTATAGCTGAACACATGTAGGGAGCATGGTCTCAGTATAGCTGGACGCAGGTAGGGATCATAGTCTCAGTATAGCTGAACACAGGTAGGGAGCATGGTCTCAGTATAGCTGAACACAGGTAGGGAGCATGGTCTCCGCATAGCTGAACACAGGTAGGGAGCATGGTCTCAGTATAGCTTGGCAGATGGCATCGCTTGTAGGTCCGAAACATTAAATGTGGAATACGGGTTATCCTTTGTAATTGATGTCAAACAGAACTCTTTTTTTTTAAATTCTTCTAGCTATTGATTTTGTTGTTAACAAGAACAGTTTAGCCCTAACTAGCATTTAGCTTGGTTTTACGGAACATGTAGTTCAGCCCTAAGAAACGTTAAGCTTGTCTTTACGGAACATGAAGTTCAGCCCTAAGGAACATTTAGCTTAGCTTTACGGAACATGCAGTTCAGCTCTAAGAAACGTTTAGTTTGGCTTTACGGAACAATGAGTTCAGCCCTAAGGAACATTTAGTTTGGCTTTACGGAACATGAAGTTCAGCCCTAAGGAACATTTAGCTTAGCTTTAGGGAACATGCAGTTCAGCCCTAAGGAATATTTCTCTTGTCTTTACGGAACATGAAGTTCAGCCCTAAGGAACATTTAGTTTGGCTTTACTGAACATGCAGTTCAGCTCTAAGGAACACTTAGTTTGGCTTTACTGAACATGCAGTTCAGCTCTAAGAAACGTTTAGCTTGGCTTTACAGAACATGTAGTTCAGCCCTAAGGAACATTTAGCTGAGCTTTAGGGAACATGCAGTTCAGCCCTTAAGATTATTTCTCTTGTCTTTACGGAACATGCAGTTCAGCTCTAAGGAACATTTAGTTTGGCTTTACGGAACATGTAGTTCAGCCCTAAGAAACATTTAGCTAAGCTTTAGGGAACATGCAGTTCAGCCCTTAGGAATATTTCTCTTGGCTTTACGGAACACGCAGTTCAGCTCTAAGAAACATTTAGCTTAGCTTTAGGGAACATGCAGTTCAGCCCTTAGGAATATTGCTCTTGTCTTTACGGAACATGTAGTTCAGCCCTAAGGAACATGTTTTTTGACTTAAAAGAATATTTATTTTGGTTTAGGGAACATGAAGCTTGGTTTTAGTCCGTGGCATTAAGTCAGTTAAAAATGAAAAATTTATTTAATAAATGGCGTTTAACACATTGACATTTAAGGATGTTTTAGATTATTTTCAATAATACACTAGCTCACCATTTGTAGTTTAGTCTAAACCAGTTGACGAAGGTATTTTATTGCAGAATTCACAACGATTTTTCGGTATTTCTCTCCGTCTTCTTAAACTACAGTATATTCCTTCTTATACTAAAGGTTAGTTCAAAATACAAATTGCATTCAAGTTACATAACTAAAAATCAGACTCACTTTAACAAGCGTTTATCAACTGAAATACAATTAGAAAGGGTTTAATCAAATCGTACCGAATTAATTCAAAAATTAAGTTGATACAATTAAATACATAATATTTTAACTATTAAATCTAGAAAAGAGAAAATAATATATGTAATTTTTAATTGAATCTAATATGGAGAGCAAGGTAAAAAAGAAAAAAACATATATTCCAAGTTATGACACACGGAAAGTTAAAAACGAAACTAATACTCAAGGTAAGAAATAAGACGGGTACCTAAAATATTAAACTTTACTGAAACACTTTTTATTAGTATTGATTAAAAAGTGTTCATTGGCAAGAAGTCATAAGTACGAAACTATTGTTTTTCAGAATGCTATATAAATCCTCATTGGTACCTTTTACAGGGGTTTGCTGATCCCAAGAACCCTTTCAAGGGAAAAGTCTATAACAGTCCAATGCCAGTCAATGCTGCCCCGGCCCCAGTCAAAGCTGCTCCTGTAGACTATATGAGCCCATTTCGTAATTCAGGAACCTCCTCCGCCTACTTCAAGAACTTGGATCAGAACGCACATAACTTCCCTGTTAACCAACCAACGCAAGAGGAGCTCGGACAAGAGGTATGTTACCCTAAAACAAGTACAGTCGCACGTCAGGCCGTGGTCAGTGACATGCCAGATCGTGGTCAGTCACACGTCAGATCGTGGTCAGTGACACGTCAGGCCGTGGTCAGTGACACGTCAGGCCGTGGTCAGTGACACGTCAGGCCGTGGTCAGTGACACGTTACGCCGTGGTCAGTCACATGCCAGATCGTGGTCAGTCACACGTCAGACCGTGGTCAGTGACACGTCAGACCGTAGTCAGTGACACGGCAGACCGTGGTCCGTGATACTTCAGGCCATGGTCAGTCACATGCCAGATCGTGGTCAGTCACACGTAAGACCGTGGTCAGTGACACGTCAGACCGTGGTCAGTGACACGTCAGACCGTAGTCAGTGACACGGCAGGCCGTGGTCCGTCACATGCCAGATCGTGGTCAGTGACACGTCAGACCGTGGTCAGTGACACGGCAGGCCGTGGTCCGTCACATGCCAGATCGTGGCCAGTCACATGCCAGATCGTGGTCAGTCACACGTCAGACCGTGGTCAGTGACACGTCAGAGTGGTCAGTGACATGCCAGATCGTGGTCAGTCACACGTCAGACCGTGGTCAGTGACACGTCAGACCGTAGTCAGTGACACGGCAGGCCGTGGTCCGTCACATGCCAGATCGTGGCCAGTCACATGCCAGATCGTGGTCAGTCACACGCCAGATCGTGGTCAGTCACATGCCAGATCGTGGTCGGTCACACGTAAGACCGTGGTCAGTGACACGTCAGGCCGTGGTCAGTGACACGTCAGGCCATGGCCTGTTGCACGTCAGGCCGTGGTCAATCACATGTCTGATCGTGGTCAGTCACACGTCAGATCGTGGTCAGTGACACGTCAGGCCGTGGTCAGTGACACGTCAGGCCATGGTCAGTGGCACGTCAAGCCGTGGTCAATCACATGTCAGATGATCGTGGTCAGTCACATGCCAGATCGTTGTCAGTCACATGCCAGATCGTGGTCAGTCACACGTCAGGTCGTGGTCAGTGACACGTCAGGCCATGGTCAGTGGCACGTCAAGCCGTGGTCAATCACATGTCAGATCGTGGTCAGCAACTCGTCAGACCGTTTTCAGTGACACGTCAGTCACACATCAGACCGAAGTCAGTGACACGTCAGACTGTGATCAGCGACACGTCAGACTGCGGTCAGTGACAAGTCAGGTCGTGGTCAGTCACACGTCTGATTGTGGTCAGTGACATATCAGACCGTAGTCAGTGGCAGGTCAGACTCTGGTCATTCAATACTTCAGACCTTGGTCAGTCACACGTCAGATCGTGGTCAGTCACATGTCAGACCGTGGTCAGTGACACGTCAAACCATTGTCAGTTACACGTCAAACCGTGTTCATTAACACATAAGACCATAATCAGTCAATCACACGTCAGGCCGTTCTCAGTCACATGTCACTGACACGTAAGACCGTGGTCAGTGACACGTCAGACCGTAGTCAGTGACACGGCAGACCGTGGTCTGTCACACTTCAGACCGTGGTCAGTCACACGTCAGCTCGTGGTCAGTCACATGTCAGACCGTGGTAAGTGTCACGTCAGCCCGATGTCAGTTATACGTCAAACCGTGGTCATTGACACATAAGACCATAATCAGTCAGTCAGTCACACGTCAGACCGTGGACAGTAACACGCCAGACCTTTGTCAGTGACACGTCAGGCCGTGGTCCGTCACACGTTAGGCCGTGGTCAATGACACGTTAGACCGTGGTCAGTCACACGTTAGACCGGGGTCAGTGACACGTCAGGCCGTGGTCAGTGACACGTCAGACCGGGGTCAGTCACACGTCAGGCCGTGGTCAGTCACACGTTAGGCCGTGGTCAGTGACTCGTCAGGCCGTGGTCAATGACACATTAGACCGGGGTCAGTCACACGTTAGACCGGGGTCAGTGACACGTCAGGCCGTGGTCAGTGACACGTCAGACCGTGGTCAGTGACACGTCAGAGTGTGGACAGTGACACGTCAGACTGTGGTCAGTGACACATCAGACTGTAGTCAGTAACACGTCAGGCCGTGGTCGATGACACGTCAGACCATGGTCAGTCACACTTCAGACTGTGGTCAGTCACATGTCAGACCGTGGTCAGTGACACATCAGGCCGTGATCAGTCACACGTCAGGCCGTGGTCAGTATCACGTCAGGCCGTGATCAGTCACACGTCAGGCCGTGATCAGTCACACGTCAGGCCGTGAACAGGGACACGTCAGATCATGATCAGAAACACGTCAGGCCGTGGTCAGTAACACGTCAGACCGTGGTCAGTAACACGTCAGACCGTGGTCATTGAACCATGGAAACTCTTAAATGAATCTCGACCTATGATTCTAATCCGCATAACATGTTTGTATTAACTGTGTTTCACGTTCATATATCAAGCATATAAACTGTTTCCCTTGTACAGTCCTCATATAAACAACTCGACCAAAAAAAGGTTATAATTAATATATTGTTATATAAATATTAATATAGAACTTCACATGTGAATCTTTCCTAGTCGGAAACTGTTCGGGTCTTTCCGTCAAACTGTGTCGGTACCTTACAATTGTCAAAATGGTGTTTCAGTATATAATTATAGCATGGCTACAAAAGTACACGTGTACTTGTCTATTGATGCTGTAAGTTTTCACTTAGTATTGCTATATATGTGTTATATGTATATATATATATGTTTAACACTTAGTATTGCTATATATGTGTTATATGTATATATATAACACTTAGTATTGATATATATATGTGTTATATGTATATATATATGTAACACTTAGTATTGAAATATATGTGTTATATGTATATATATAGGTTTAACACTTAGTATTGATATATATGTGTTATATGTATATATATATATATGTATATAACACTTAGTATTGATATTTATGTGCTATATATGTATATATATATATATATATAATACTTAGTATTGATATATATGTGTTATATTTATATATATAACACTTAGTATTGATATATATATGTGTTATACGTATATATATATGTAACACTTAGTATTGAAATATATGTGTTATATGTCTATATATAGGTTTAACACTTAGTATTTATATATATGTGTTATATGTATATATATACGTTTACCACTTAGTATTGATATATATGTGTTATATTTATATATATAACACTTAGTATTGATACATATGTGTTATATGTATATATATATGTAACACTTAGTATTGAAATATATGTGTTATATGTCTATATATAGGTTTAACACTTAGTATTGATATATATGTGTTATATTTATATATATAACACTTAGTATTGATATATATATGTGTTATACGTATATATATATGTAACACTTAGTATTGAAATATATGTGTTATATGTATATATATAGGTTTAACACTTAGTATTGATATATATGTGTTATATTTATATATATAACACTTAGTATTGATATATATATGTGTTATACGTATATATATATGTAACACTTAGTATTGAAATATATGTGTTATATGTCTATATATAGGTTTAACACTTAGTATTTATATATATGTTTTATATATATATATATATATATAACACTTTGTATTGATATATATGTGTTATATGTATGTATATATATACATATAACACTTAGTATTGATATTTATGTGCTATATATGTATATATATATATATATATAATACTTAGTATTGATATATATGTGTTATATTTATATATATAACACTTAGTATTGATACATATGTGTTATATGTATATATATATATATATAACTCTTAGTATTGATATATATGTGTTATATTTATATATATATATATAACACTTAGTATTAATATTTATGTGTTATATGTATATATATATATATATAACTCTTAGTATTGATATATATGTGTTATATTTATATATATAACACTTAGTATTGATACATATGTGTTATATGTATATATATATATGTATATAACACTTAGTATTGATATATATATGTGTTATACGTATATATATATGTAACACTTAGTATTGAAATATATGTGTTATATGTATATATATATATATATAATACTTAGTATTGATATTTATGTGTTATATTTATATATATATATATAACACTTAGTATTGATACATATGTGTTATATGTATATATATACGTTTACCACTTAGTATTGATATATATGTGTTATATTTATATATATAACACTTAGTATTGATATTTATGTGTTATATTTATATATATATATAACACTTAGTATTAATATTTATGTGTTATATGTATATATATATATTTATATATATATAACACTTAGTATTGATATATATGTGTTATCTGTATATATATATATATATATATATATATATATATAACACTTAGTATTGATATTTATGTGTGTGTAGGCAAAGAAGTAATAACAACAGTGCAGACAAAGAAAGTCAAATGTTCAGGGCGATCCGTCCCTTTATCAAGACAGAAACATGAAAATGTACATATCATAACATAAAACATAGAAAACAGTCACCATGAGACAATAATACAATACAAAGTGCATAAACATACAGAAGCTACTTATATAAACATTTTGTTTGTTCGGATCCAGTGCCAATACTAGATCATGCTATCGTTGTTATTTATGAAACCTATATACATGTATATATATATATATGAGTCAAAGAAGTAATATAGACGGTAAAATCCCAGCGTTCCTTGTCCGCGATGCTCTCAGCTTAATTGCTGCCTTCAGCTGTCTTTAGCCGAGGGGACTATTGGTTTTATATAATAGCTATATTTTCAATGATAGTATATCAGTTCTATCTTCTTGTAATTTGATGTATATGTACATGTAACTGTTCTGTTTCACTGTGTCTTGATAAAGGAGCGGATCGCTCCGAAAATTTGACAACCTTAACTTGTCCACACTACTGTTGGAATTACTTCTTTGCCCCATGTTTATATATATACTTTGCGCCATATATATATCTAAGCATATAGTGCGCATTATGATTTGTTTGCTTGAAAAGCTGTGTCATTCAAATAGAACATAAATACCATACAAAAAACAGTTCAATACTTATATTTACGTTTTCTCTGCCTCTTATGGGTTTTTTAAACTTATAATTTATATTTAATATTAAAAATGCCCGCCTTATCGACAGTCCACACAATTTCGTTCAATAGTTTGAACAGCGTAATGTCGCGTGCTGATTGGCAAACAAAGTATTACTTTGAAATTTTAACAAACACTTCAATTTTATTCCACAATTCAGTATCACTACAATTGCGTATGTTATGTATATATGGTGATTTAAGTTATCAATAGAACTCTGAGCTGAAAGTTTGATTTGAAATTGTTTCGATTTTTCCCCGGAATGTGAACACCGTAAATCCGACCTTGCCCTCTACGAGGGAATTATTTATGGAAGTGAATTCGAACTTTTCTCTTTGCTCATTTTGTGAAGAATCCAGGCGTTAATGCATTTGTTGATTGTATGGGAACCTGACAACAGTCGGTAGATTCTATAGCAGTCCGCTGATACTCTAAACTCCCGACAATAAGCCGATTATTTTAACTAAAGAATCCAAGGCTTATTTCCAAATCATGCTTATTATTATTATTTGGGTATCTCTAAATCGTGTATGCTTAATGGTTATGAACAACGTTTATCGAGGCGGAAAAACGTTATCGATATGTAACAAATGCAAGAGTATAGTTAATAAATCATAATTGTCTTTCTTTTCACAGGGCTTTGTTAATCCGGCAGATATGTTCAATAAAGTGTATGTGTAGGTGGCCACATCGATGCTGTGACAAAGCAACGCACACTTCCACGGCTCAGCTTGCTTGCTTATGAGACCAAGAACTATCATTTGTTTATGTATGATAACGCATACATTGTCTACACACTACCACCAAAGCCTATTGTCATGTATTTGTGACAACATTGACACTTTTTCATGTTTATCCTAAATTTACTTTGGGTGATAATTTCATCAAGAAAAATACATTTGACAAAATAAATTCATTTCAGTTTATATAGTATTTTCCTTTTTTATTCTCACATACGATCCAAAATATCGCTCATGGACCACTGAACAACATAGCTTATATAGCATATGTTACTGGAACAAATGTCGTTCTGAAGTGAACAATATTACGTTGAACTCCTACTTGCCGGGGACAGGAATCTACGCAGTTTACACGGTTTAAGGCCCAGCATTATATTTCAACCTAAGAACATTTCAAGAGTAAAAATCATCAGAACACTAGCTCCGTATATTATCAGAGTTCATTTTATAATACTGATAATATTTCGAGGTTCTTATATAACACTTTATCACAACCTAGTTCATAGGTCGTCTCAAAGCGGTTCACAAATTATTATCCGTGGTTATAGGGCCTTTGCAACCAGCCAATATCTTTCTCAACTCCATGTGGAGCATACAGCCGGAGCTGCCATATAGGCGCTCACCCAGCTATAACATTCAATAATTTCAGCACTGCCCAACCACGTACTCATTTACAGCTGAGTAGACTGGAACTATTTGAAGTTTGTTGCTTCATTTACATGTAGCTACAAACTCCTATATACCTCATTCTAAATATAAAAAATAGCTATAAAACCCTTTATTATAAAACTGTCATTTTTCCCAACCGCTGATTGGTCAAAACACCTTTTATAGGTCTAAATAAATATATTGCGATGTTATCCCGAAACCTAGAGAATCCGTGCAAGCGAGGTGAATATAACGGTCCAAAACACCGTCTGGTGCCTCACAGGTGAATTATTTCAATCCAGTAACCTGTGCTGTAATTTTTGACCAATCAGAAGCACCGATTGTCGTTGCCTCACTGGAGAGAAAATGGCAGACTACAGTGTAAACAAACCCGGCTTGTCAAGATTTGGAACTGTTTCTGATGACCAACTTAAAAATATCTTGGTGCAAAAGGATACTAGAAACACTGTTAAAGCTACCGACACTTCTGTTTGTGTATCACGTGTATATTTGAAAGAAAAAGCAATAGACACGGGCTTTGTTTACATGCAGGCGCTCGAACTCTGCAATGTTCTTCGGAAGTTTTATGTGGAAATGAGTAGGAAAGAAGGTGAGAAATATCAACGTTAGTTATCTCTTTAGTATCCGGCATGGTATCAACCAATACCCTTCGAGTTTTGGTTGTAACATGGATATAGTGCATGTCGCTGAATTTACTGAATGCAACAAAGTGTTTGATGCTGCAACGAAACAACTCGAGTGTTACCGTTACACGGTACTGTATTTTCACCCTTGAAAGTTTACTTTCAAGGTATATACATTTTGTTAAATTAAATAAATACTAAATTTGTTTGATTGAGTTTTCTCCCATTTACTCACATTACGCAGTATGGTGTTTTTGATCTTATTAACAGCTAATATAAGGTCATTTTAATTGCACAGAGACACAAATTCTGTGTAAGCAGAATTTCGTTGCAGGTGCCATAATCATGGCGAAATATGCTAAGGATGGATTGGTGCTACACATGGTTAAGTTTATAAAAATGTCATATAATAAAACAGTTATTGACGTATTTTCAGGTGAATACGAGGGTTTATTAACCCTGGAAGGCTTCGGGTTAATCAATCCTCGTATTCACCTGAAAATAGGTCAATAATTGTATAATATACAAATGTACCTTTAGTTATATTTTTTATATTTAGAATAAGGTGAATAACGAAGTTTGCAGTTTTATTCTAATATTTACAATAAGGTATATAGAAGGTTGCAATAGACATTATATTTAATATGTAATATGGGGTTTTTCTGTTCATTTCGATGAATACCAGCGAGACCAGTTATCTTCCATACGCGTTACTAGTACGATAATACGGAGAGTGCTTTTTAATGTATGGTGATTGTTTAAATACTCCAGATTAAAGATGTTACAGTAATATCTTCAAATGGAAACTTCACATCAAAATCTTCTCTGCTCATCACTACATTGTATATCTGTTTTAAAGCGAATCATAATCAGCACAGCGGCTGTGTTTATCTTACAGATGTAGACTTGTCATCACAGAGATTAGCTAACACAAGCATTTAGCGATGTAGTAGGTTTAGGTTACTCACGATGCGAAACAGGCTTCTTATGACTCTGATAACACCTCTTATGTAGACTAACTGTGAATGACTAATCTCTATTGATACCGTAAACTAAAACGATTATCAAGATACGAACAGGTACTAGTAGCCCGAGTTTCCTCTGTCTCTGACACCAGACTTAGACATTTTGACAGACAGATTCCACACCAGACATCTATCTGTCAAGATGTCTAAGTCTGGTGTCAGGGCCAGAGGAAACGCGGGCTAAGGTACTATAGGTACCAAAACACGTGACGGGAGAAGGTCAAGTCTACTTCTGGAGTTCAGCCCGTGTAGAAGCTAATTGGACAAATCAAAACATGTTGAACCGATTTACTGAGCTAAACAGTTCAAAAGATTTATTTCTGGGACTAGTTTCCCTGGTAGGAATATTTCGGAATATGAACATATTTATTTACACAGCGGATGATCGTGATGGAGATTTATAGCATACATAGGTATGAGATACAAATACCTCAACACACGGACACAAAGTCGAAAGGAAAATGCAACAGCGGGAAAGGAAGAGAAAAAAAGAAGAATGAAGTCGTCTTGAAATTCCACCAAATTAATTCAAACTTGATTTCATTTCTTTTCTTTTACAATATGATATAAAGCAATACACAATTGCCGAAATTTGATTTGGAAACAAGTTTTACAATATCTACGATTCCATCCCTAGTTGAAGAAATAGATATCAGATTTGAGGACCACATGATATATGACTTTAATATTTGAGAAAGAAATATGCAGCAATGCGTTGTGTATACGAGTAAACACGGGAAATATGGGAGGGTAAGATAGGGAAGAGAAGGGAAAGAGGGTTGCTAAGATATGCGTTGTGTTAAATAATGGTGAAGAGATAAGTTTGTTTAAACATATTTTATTGCCAAAAAAATGCAAGAGGAATGGGCACAAGTTACATGAACATTATTAACGCCCTTTCCTTATAAGATAAATAATTGTATATACACATCATAAGATGGATTTCATAGTTTAAATCACTACATTTATCTATTGTTGAGAGAGAGAGAGAGAGAGAGAGAGAGAGAGAGAGAGAGAGAGAGAGA
>NW_018479944.1:101667-110142 GCF_002113885.1 Mizuhopecten yessoensis | reverse complement strand
GGGTGCGACGTTGAGACAAGACTTCCCAACCAGTTTCGAAGTAAAGAGACGCTCTACTAGCAAAAGATGGCAGGCCGGTGACAATACGCGCCGCTTCTAACTGGAGTTTTTCAAGTTTATTTGCATCGGCAGTTGTACAACCGTCCCAAACTTCGCAACAGTATTCAAGCAGAGGGAGTATAAAAGTAAGATAAATTCTGTTTAATGTCTTGCGATTTAAAGTATATTTTAACTTGCGGAGAATTCCTATTTGTTTCGTAACAGTTTTACAAATGTTATCAATATGGTGAGTCCATTTACAGTTAGCATCTAGGAAAATGCCTAGATGTTTATGATGTTCGATAAAATCAATATTAACATTATTAAAAATGAGATTGACATCAAGCTCAGCATTGGTATTTGAAATTAGTAGCGCTTCAGTTTTATTAGGATTAAATTTAACAAGCCAATTTTCTGCCCAGTTATGAATTTTTTCAAGATCTCGGTTAGTAGTAGTTTCTAGTTCAATTGCGGAAGGAGAAGAGACGGATAGGGAAGTATCATCAGCAAAAAGACGGGAAGGGCTGACAAGGTTATCAGTTATATCGTTGATATACAAGAGAAAAAGAAGCGGACCTAAGACAGAGCCCTGGGGTACACCAGCATTAGTTGTTTTAGTATGAGAAGTAACATTGTGGATGAAGACTTGTTGATGGCGATTCTGTACATAATCGGATAGCCAGTCTAAAAGATTTCCATTTATTCCATAGCTTTTTAATTTGTGTACAAGACCTGCATGCCAAACCCGATCAAAAGCTTTGGAAATGTCGCAAAAAACAAGACAGGTATGATGACGGTTTTCTAGATTTATGCATACATTATGATAAATTTCAATTAGTTGATGTACTGTTGAGTGACCTGGCTGAAATCCAGATTGGTATTTATATAACAATGAATTTTCTAATAAATAATTATGCAGAAATTTTGTAATAACTTTTTCAAAAACTTTCCCTACAGTGCTTAATAAAGCTATTGGTCTATAATTACTGGGGCATTGTTTATCGCCTTTCTTAAAAATGGGCATGACTAAAGCTTTTTTCCAGGAATTGGGATAAATTCCTTGATCAAGAGACTTTCTGAATATAAGAAATAGCGGAAATGAAACATAAAGAGCTGTGTTTTTAAGCATTTGGTGACTAATTTTATCATATCCAACAGCTTTACCTAATTTAAGAGACTTAAGGATGTCAACAATATCAGCTTGTGTAAAAAATATATTATCTATGCGACTTTGGGTTCTCATATCAACTTGTGGTAAAGGTACACCTGAGTCGTCTATAGTAGAGATAGACACAAAATAGTCATTTAAAATATTAGCTTTTCGTTCATCATCTACTGCAGTAGAATTAGTAATAGGGTCTTTTAGAGGAGGTATAATGTAAGATACATCTGCACTTTTAGTTAATCTCCGAACCAGTTTCCAAAAATTCTTTTGATTAGTTTTTGCATAGTTATCTAAAAGTCCATTAATATCAGCATAAAAAAGTTCTCTTGTTCTACGTTTGAGATTGTTGACATGATTTCTATGTTTTTTAAATTTAGCTAAATTCTCTATAGAAAAAACTCTTTTTAATTTTTTATGCAATCTATTTCTAATTCTAATTTCACGACGTAGTTCAGTAGTAAACCACGGTTTATCATTTGGTCTAACAGTAATAACCTTAGTTGGAATACAAAGATGAGCATATTCCAAATACTTATCTGTAAAAATCGAACACATATCGTCGCATGTGTAAGCATTTCTAAATACGTATTGCCAATCGGTGTTTTGTAACAGGTTATTAAATTTAGGATAGTCAGCATTTTTATAACACCAAATCATGCGTTTAAATTTGTTAGTAAGAAAAATGTTTAGTTTAATTTCAACGAGAGTAGCGTCATGGTCCGAAATGTCCCTGTCAATTTCAATAACATCGGAAAAACCAACAACGCATGTATCGCTCACGAGCACGGGGTCAAGGAGCGAAGCACGTGTTTGGCCTACCCGAGTTGGTTGGTTTATTACATTAGAAAACAGATACGTGCGGATAATGTCGTTCAGTTTATGACGAGTCTCAACCAGTAGGTCAACGTTTATGTCACCAACTATAATGACATGTGGGTTTTCATCAAGTGCATTTTCAATGGAGTTTTCAAATTGTTCCCAAAATGGATTTACACAGTCATTTGGTCTATATACTGTACATAGAAGATACGAGGAGTTATTAAAAATAATTTCGACCCAGATGGCCTCACCTGATGGAAATTCTAAATCCAAACGCCGCTGGGCAGAAATTAAAGGCGAAATATAAACAACGACACCCCCACCCTGTGAGTATTCACGGTCTTTCCGGAAAGGATTATTATTAAAACCTGGAAGTGCTATTTCTTCGTCAGATATACTGTTGTCTAAGTGGGATTCCGTGATACATACTACGTGAAATTCGTCTGCAATATTTTCAAGGTGAGTTAGCTTATTTCGTAAACTACGTATATTTAAATGGAAAATTGTTAATTCATCGGAAGATACATCAGGCCCAGGGTTTTCATGTATGTCCATGCAAATCAATAATAAAAGATGGAGGATAAGGATGAAATTAGTGTTACTGAAATAGCTATGTATAACATAAAAGAGAATACTGTATTGTGTGGTCTTAAATGTAAGAAGAAGGATTTCAAATAGATTTATAAATTCATCAAATACGAAATTTAAATTAATTTTAAATATTGAAGATGAGCTCGAGTGGTTACAGTGTGTACGCATGTAGAAATTGCCGACCGCCACCCTGTGTGCTACTATATCGTTACCCATTATCAAGAACGGTCATGGTTGGGTGGCTATCGGCAAAGAACATACGCACGTGCGTATACACCTGTCCAACAGTACAAACGGGCTCGAGGTGAAGGTCACACAGAAGTAAACAAGAGGGAAGTGGGAAGAGAAGGGGGAATAGTAAACAGGAAAGGTAAATAAAAGAAATCATAGGTGGAGAACCGAAGGATGTTTCTGCTGCTATAAAGAAGAGTAAGAGTTAAAATGATTGTTAGATAGATAGACCGACAGATTATGATTATTTTGTATATAATGACAATGTATAGAAAAATGGGAAAACTATTTACATTTTCAGCATGGTATAACTATATGAATAGCATAGTCATTAATTATATACAAGTCAGCTTGGGACAAACAGATTATACAAATGTGTACAATTGGTACACAAACAACACAGGGTAGGGTACTATAGGTAGACACTTTAAATAGCTTATATTGACAAGGTAGACATAATCAGACTACGTAGGGTTACACATAGACCATATCATAGGTAAAACGAAAGAAGGCATGGGTAATCACGAAGGCATATTTTGGGGAGACACGTGAATCATACGGATATCAATCAAGACAGACTACCTGTTTTAGTGATAACAGTGAAAACAATATAGTTGTCTTCTGTGATATCAACCATCATAGGATACTTGATTTGAGATATCAATCATCACAGGATATCTGTAATTGTGGTTCTTGTCAATCAACACATGATAATTATTTGAAGATTCAAAACAGCACATATTACTTTTTTGGATATCAAACAATAAATGATACTTATTTTGGATATCAAGCAATAAATAATACTTGTTTTGGATATCAAACAATGAATAATACTTGTTTTGGATATCAAACAATGAATAATACTTGTTTTGGATAGCAAACAATAGATAATACAATGAATATTACTTGTTTTGGATAGCAAACAATAAATGATACTTCATTTTTGGATATCAAACAATGAATAATATTTGCTTAGATATCAAACAATGAATAATACCTGTTTTAGATATCGAACAATGAGTAATACTTGTTTTGGATAGCAAACAATGAATAATACTTGTTTTGGATATCAAACAATGAGTAATACTTGTTTTGGATATCAAACAATAAATGATACTTGTTTGGTTATCAAGCAATAAATAATACTTGTTTTAGATATCGATCCAATAAATAATACTTATTTCAGAAATCAAAACAATAACTGGTACTTGTTTTGGGTATTAAACAATAAATTATATTACTTTTAGATATCAAACAATAAATTATATCAGTTTTAGATATCAACCAAACATACTATTAGTTCTGATATCAAACAAATGATCCTTGTTTTGATATATCCAATAATAAATTATATTCGTTTTTATTATCAAGCCAGAAATGATACTTATTTTGGGTATCAAACATTATATGATACTTATTTTGGTTATAAAACAATAAATGATCTTTGTTTTGGATATCAATCAATATATGAAACTTATGATACTTGCCTTATATATCAAACGAATGACACTTTTTTAAATTCTTTTTAAATATCAAACAATAAATAACATCATTCTGTATGCAATACAACCATATTGATGTCCAAATATAATGGCAAGTTACCATTTCGATACATGGATATGAATATCTCTTTAGGATTAACTATCTATATGAATCGTTATATATAAAAAGGATTCTGGATCATCACGTAAAGTGATAAAAGTACACACACCATGAACGTACGTGACATTTACAGTCAACAGTGAGGTTATTCGAGCGGAGAAAGTTGCAGAAGATATAGACAGTGCTGGTGAAGATGTTGCTGATGCTGGTTGCAGGACGCGATACACTAAATCAAAGTACTGAGAGTACTTCAATACTGATCATGCAGAGGAGTCATTGTGAAGAGTTGGAATGATGGAATGCAGATGGTGAATGTTTTTGATTAGGATTTTGTCCGAGTCTCTCGATCGTTTGAAGAAAATTCTCCCATCACTGGTCCAATAAGAATCAATGGACTTGGTCCATTTGGCTCGTCCAAGATCCTTTACTATTGCTTGCCTAGCTTTGGTCAGGTCTTCGGTAATGAAGAGTTTAGACGGGTTATTTTTTAAGCGTTTTTTATTTTTAAACACAGAGTTTTTAAGGTTCCAGCTGCTAAACCGGCATATAATTTGATGTTTCCCTTCGCTAGTGGGCTTCCCAATTACATGAGACCTATAGATATCTTCAGGGCGTAGGTCAACATTTAGCTGAGATTTACAGATGTCAATAATGACTGGGTCAGTGAAACGTTGTTGCTCTCTAGATAACTGGATGTTATGAAACCTGAGGGTGTTCCTCCTACCGTACTGCTCAAGCTCCTCGACTTGGGATACTAGGGATCCAACCTGATTCTCAAGAGTTGAGCACTTGGATGACAAGGAATCGTTTGATGACTTAAGTTCATTGATTGAAGTGGCCTGGTCATGTATCGTCTGCTGTAGCGGTATAATCATGTCTGCCATAGTATCGCGAACAATAGTCTGGAAAGTTTCACGGAGGTGGGGTATGCACGCCTCAGCCCATGCAGGTGCTATACTGGATACAAATGAAGGACTGGAAAGGGTGGAATGCATCAAGCTGGTAAGGTCTATAATCTTGCCTTTGCCTACATCAAGCTGGAGTGGCTGGCCCTCCTCCAGAGAGGAAGGTACCCCCGAGAATGAATTCCGCCTCCTATGGGTTGGGTGGTCAGTAAGTCCGGGGGACACTGAGTCCGGAGACTTCCTTTTAGCTGGGCCTGACGGGGTGCTCCTTGAAGCCGACATTATGTAGTTGGAGTAGAATGACTAAATACGAAGGATACTAGAACGTGTTTAGTGGTCTATGTATATGACCTGTACAAAGACATGTAAACCAAGATGGCTGAAGTGTTCGAACAAAGGTCAGTGACGAGTCGGTTGACAAAAACATAAACGTCTCTTCATGGGTGGGTATAATCGGAGTTAAGATAGCATAATGAAGAAGATTAGCACGCTGTCAAAATGACAGATATGTACCCACCGTCTAAAACACACACAGATGTATAACACAGCATTTCTTGGTGGAGCTGGTCAGATTCGAACAATGCAGATCGCCATCTTATGAATGTTCATAAGAGATAAGTACGAGGAGAATGCCACTGAAAACGACAGGTTTATATTGAAATAGAAGAAAAAAATTCATTCAAATCTTCGAGACCTGAGTACAGGAAAAACATAATGCAATTTTGTCATCTGACAACTCATTACATTGTATCGCCAAACAGTAGCAATTTAATTGAAATTCGGCGATCTTTATCAGTGAAGACATCTAAACGGAGTTGTGAAAAAAGACGGCAGTGTAACAAATAATGTTCCTTTGTCTCGTTATTTCTACGATTTCCAAGATACAAGTAAAAAATTAGGGAACTGCACTCCGTTCTTAGTCAATACTCCATACTCCAGGGGTTACGCTCACTTACGCTCTCTGCACCCCTGGAATATGTCATAGCAAAATTGAAGGCTCTGTGTGCGCCGCCTCGTTGATGAGACAAAAAGACCAGTTCAATCCTTTGATGTACATCAATAGAATCTCGCGGTCGCGTAACGGTAAATCTTACTGGGTTTGAAGTTGAGTGTTTGCTTCTCTTTAATCTTCAAAGGACATGTATCAGCATAACGATTTGTCAGATTTATTTTACATGAGACCAATCAAAAAGCTATCTTCATGCCTTCAAATTTGTTATGGCATATTCCTGGGTTGCAGAGAACGTACATTGTAAGTGAGCGTAACTCATGCAGTATGGGTTTTTACCCTTACGTGACTGCGAGATTCTTTTGATGTACATCAACGGATCAAACTAGACTTCTTGTCTCATCAACAAGGCGGTACACACTGAGCCGTCTATTTTGCTATGGCAGAGTATGGTACGACATAAGTTAGGACGAAAATCGTTGCCTTCACCGGTATTATTGTCGTGAATGCTGTTGTTACGCTGAGGGAGAATATCTCCTAGGTATTTCGGGACGAGACCAAGGACCATTTTATGAAAGTGGATTATCTTGTGATGTTTACACCTTTGCTCGAGAGGAAGCCAGCCCGTTTCAAGATAAAGTTTAACTCTACTAGTTCCACCTTGTTCCAGTTGGAAGTCTTCATGTAAGTCGGACTGGTATTTAGTAAGACAGTTCCAAATGCTATCTCCATACTCCAATACGGATCGAATAGGAGTGAAATGCATAGTTTGAAGACACTTGCGATCTATGATAAATGTAAGTTTCCGCAAAATGTAAACTTTTGGTGATATCTTTGAATTTAAGTAGTTAATGTGTTTGTTCCAACAGCCATTTCCAGACAGAAATATACCAAGATGTTTTTGTGACGTAACTTCCGTAATGGCTATATTATTTACGATAAGAGGAGGATGAAGAGGGGTAATAGTTTTCCTACTTATTAGTACGGTTTCTGTTTTAGCAGGAATACAATTTACCAACCACCTCTTTGACCATTCACTGATTTTATTTAAGCAATTATTTAGAATTTCGGCACAGAATCTTGGAGAACCGCTGATGACGTACAAGGAAGTGTCATCGGCAAATAACTTAATGGTAGCATTAATGTCTTTTACAATAGCATTAATAACAAAAGAGGGCCCAATATGGGTCCTTGGGAAACCCCAGCTTTAACGTTTTACCAATTTGAACTTTTACCATTATTTACAACTCTCTGTTTACGATTACATCGATAATTTGCAAACCAATTTAGCAATGAGCCACGAATTCCAAAACTAGAAAATTTACGAAGGAGACCATTATTCCAACCACGGTCGAATGCTTTGCTACTATCACAGAAAACCTTTCTTATTTCTTTACCGTTATCTAGAGCAGAATATTCATCATGAATGATCGCAAGAAGCTGATTGACGGGTGAATCGCCATGTCGAAATCCTTACTGGTTAGAGGACAAAAGGTCACGTAGGAAAATATCGATATATTTACAGACGCACGTTTCCGTCAATTTACCAACTATATATAATACATCCTCGATATCCAGGGGTTACGCTCCCCTGGCTATGGGCGGACTGGTTGAGTGGTTAACACTTCGGCCTTCCACGCAGGCGGCCGGGGTTCGATCCCGGAAGTCGTCGCACGCATGGAATATCAGAGTGTTTTCTCCTGCCCACACAGCTCCAACAACCCAGGTGGAGTATAAAATGGTCTGGGGTGGATGTTGCGGTATCTGTGATGTAGCATTCAACTGAGGTGGCACTATAAAAAGATGCCGTTGGAAGCACGGTCCCACTACAAACAGAACACAATACATCTCCAGCACACACGCAGGCATACACACATAGGGAGATATTAGCCAGGTGGCATAGGACTAGTAGTTAGCGCCTGATAATGCAGCTCCTGCGAATTCCTCAAAAAATGTATATCCTAATTGTATTAATTGTATATCTATGTACTGTAAAGCGCTCCAGAGTGGCTTATGTTAGCTAGATAGGGCGCTATATCAAATGTTGTATATTATAATTATTATCGAGGATGTAGATAACATGGATATAGGCCTGTAGTTAGTAAAGGGGGACCTATCTTCTTTTTTGTACACATGGGTGACATTTTCATTTTTCCATTCTTATTACCCCCCCC
>NW_018479944.1:48840-101606 GCF_002113885.1 Mizuhopecten yessoensis | reverse complement strand
CCCCCCCCCATTCCCGAGATAAGAGACTTGTTAAAGAGGACACACTTAAGGGAATACATAGAATATCTGCCGCTTCTTTAAGTAGTCGAGGATTCATTCACAAGATCGGGACCGACAGCTTTAGAAGAATCAAGGTTAAGTAAAGCATCTTTTACATCGGTAGTAGATATGTTAATATTAGATAAACCATGGTTACATTCATCCACACTATCTGGGAGGGCAGCGTTTGTATCATCAATAGTTTATTGGGCACAGAAGAAGTCATCGAATAAGAAAGCTTTAGTAAAGACATCGGAGACAACTGTGCCATTGTGAAGAAGTGGCGGTATACAGAATTTTCCAGAGTTTGGTAGTAATAATTGTACCATTCTCCACCAATCTTTTGCATTGAGACTTTTGAATTATTAAAGTTTTTCATATAATGTTTTTCTTTATTTTGCGTAAGCCTGCTTTATGGTGTTGACACATGTAGTAATGATTTGACGGAATTTTGACCAGTGAGTTTCGCTAAGAGAACTCTTCGCTCTATGATGTGCACGCTTACGTTTCCGAAATAATTTCCATATGAAATCCAGAGAGGTTCATTTCATCTGTTACAGGTTTGTTAGGAATTCAAGTTTTAGCAATATGTAGGAGAGTGTTTATAATTTATACCACCGCCAAATCTATTGGGCCTTCAATGGCAAAATGGATCGCCTAGCCAGGCAAGGTAAGGTCAGTAGAAATATCATTAGTACTAAGCCATGTCTCATTGGAGGATACTATTGTAAAGCTACATAATTCAGTATATAGAATATCGAGCTTTTGTTTAAGACTTTGAACATGGAGATGAACAAATGTATAATGTTTGTCGGTACCAAGGTGGTTGCTGATATTTGAGAACAGGGACGAGTCAGATGCGCTCGCAGACAAGGGACCTTGATTTAATTCAACAGATTTGCACGTAAACAAAGTTCCCATAAAATGAATTTCCTGACCTTCGATCCTCAGCATTAAATAGAAGGATGGAAGTAGTTCGCTGCTAAGTCGTTGGTTGTGATAACTTAAGGATCCCTGTTCCAGTCTTAGGCGGTTTTCCCTATATACAGTAACCACCCCTTAAGTTCCGCTTGGATATAACTGAAGAATAAATGGGCTGGGACACTTACGATGACCAGGTATCTAAATCGGTTAGAGCGATCTATATCTGTATGTTATACTCCACAGAGACCAAAATGGCGTCAATGCGGAGAAAGTTAGGTACGCATGCGATACTTAGCTTCGGCTAATCCCAGTTGGATTAATATAAACTTTGTTTCATTTCCTTTTTTTTATTTACAGAATGTAAAGAAATAAACAATTGTTGAAATTTGATTTGGAAACCAGTTTTA
This sequence comes from Mizuhopecten yessoensis, assembly GCF_002113885.1. Taxonomy (NCBI): domain Eukaryota; kingdom Metazoa; phylum Mollusca; class Bivalvia; order Pectinida; family Pectinidae; genus Mizuhopecten; species Mizuhopecten yessoensis. The sequence goes on along the minus strand of NW_018479944.1, from coordinate 100,236 downwards.
CAACTTATGTAGATCGATCTCCAGTGGAGGAAATACATATGAGATTAGAGGACCACCTGTTTCATGACTATAATATCAGAGAAAGAAATATGCAGCAATGCGTTGAATATATGAGTAAAAAACGGAAAATAGGGGAGGATAGGATAGGAAAGAGGGGAGAGAGAATTGCTCAGATTAATCCTGTATTAATTGATTGTAAACAGTTAAGTACATGAAGAACGCCAGTGTAAACGACAAATATATATTGAAATAGAAGAAAAACTCATTTAAATCTTCGAGAGCTGATTGTGAAATTTTGAGTACAGGAGAAAATTAATGCATTTTCTTCATCCAACAACTCATCATTGCCAAACAGCAGTAATTTACTTGAAATTGGATGATTTATCTCAGTGAAGACACGTACACGGAGTTGTGAAAAAAGGCGGCAGTATAACAGATAATGTTAATTTATCTCGTTCTTTTCCGTACATGAACACAAATGACTATCAATAAGGTTTTTACGATGCAAGTAAAATTTTGCGATAGCTTAACGATGTGAAGTCCGGGTTCGAAACCCGGTCTAGCCCCACTTGATTTGTACACTGAAATATTAATTAACGTCGCATACCATAAATATACAAACATTAGCTCGGTAGAGCTATTTCTGCGACAAACATAGGTATATTCTAAAATAAACGAAAACAAAGCATGCAAATAAACATAGGTCTTCATGGATGAATAAAATATAGGTACACTAAGACTACAGGCTACTGCACTATAAGATTAAATGATATATGTTTGGGGTGTCGCAGCACAGGTGGTTGGGCCAGTCCCTACATACCTAACCATATAACACCACATTATAAAATAATAATGCAGTCATTTTTGAATGGACTTACAAGAGAACACAAAATAAGAATTAGCACCACAATAAAAGGAACGTTCAATGACAAAAACAGCGGTTCAAAAGGTGTGCTGCATTGACACTGATATACAACCCATGACAATTGACTAAAACGAGTTAGTCGTGGAGGAGATATCACAGGGTTCACACAAATTTAGCATGCAAACAAAATGAAAACACCTACTCCAGTCGGCTAGATGACCAGTCAGGAGGTAAAAACTACAACTAAAAAGGGAGTCGGGAACACAGGGCGTGTTCGTGTGACGTAGCTGTCATACATTACGTCGTACCTCGCGGCAGGGTACATCGATAGTAGATCATGATATTAATTTCTGGTTAACATTCCTTCGGTTCTATGAAATAAAGCCATACATAGTACTGTACGCCTTCAATTGTAGCTTTTTTTCTTTTCTTTTTTTATCTTTGTGAATACATAAGTATTCAATACCTATTGAAGAGAATACTCTGTTTTATACATTCACAAATAGTAATCAGCTTTATTAATTAAAGATAACACTCAGCTTTCAGAAACTTACTTGGTACAGTATATTTTGTTTTGATATCTTGTGATGTTATTTTGTCTTTGTCAGCTTATAACAGATGTCAGTGATCACATGTGATACCAACTAACACCGTATTGAAAACCTGTCACGCTCAGATATGTTAAGGTAAACAAAGCTCTCAACAGGTACATTCTAACTGGGTTAGACATTAAGAAAGTTTGATGATTTTAAAACATTAATTGACATTTATTATATAGGCTGAATGACATATAGACGTGTGATGGGGCTATAAGATATTTATACAGTATTTAATAAAAGCTATTTACGACTCTCCTGTAGCTTATCGGTGCTGCTCACTCAAAACCGAGACATTTATGTTCTATCAGGGCCAGGCTATAAACCCACATTTCTGTGTAGTAATAGGATATCGATGGGTCTAGTATGTAAGGCAATACATATTTACACTGCAAACTTGTTTGAACCAAGCGAGACATTTACACAGGTTTGTAAGTTGACAGTAAGAAAAGAATTAATAAAATATTTACTTGCAATAAGTTTCCTGGGAAAAATAGTACTCCTGTATGAATAACAAGAGCAAACAACGTAGATTTAATAACAAAATCACTTTACAAGACTTGTATATCCCATCAAGTCTGGTCGCTCTCTACTTAGATGAATAATTCAAATAGATTATGAAAATGTTGGATGAATTACATAGAGTTCAATTAATGAACAAGCGGAATCCATGGACGACTTCCAAAAATCTACTTATCTTATTGGCAATATTAACGTAAGAAATGCTAATTTTTTCAATACATATTTTCCCTCCAAAATATCATCATAATTGTATATAGTTTAAACGTGAAATAGGAACCTTAAACTTTACATAACATTAATTCGTCGCCGATTTATAAATATATCACCCAAATTGAAACAGAAGCAATATCAACAAGCTAAATCTAGTCACAACTAAGCTTGAATAGCTATCACTCAGTATAAGATAACAAATTCAAAATAAATGTGATTAATGTTTGGAATTTAATGACGGTAATATATATAACATATCTCTGCATGTGCGTCTGTTTATCAACCCAAAGAAATGAGCAATCTAGCACGATACATTAATGAGATGTATGACTGGTAAGATTTCCGGGAGTAAATTAGCCTCGAATGATGGATGGGTACACTTGGTTTAGCGTGAGATAAATAAAGACGGATCCACGCACATAATCAAAATGTAGTGAAAATGATTGATAGACACGTATAACGTAACCACAGACTGGTAGATTAAATACAAAAATTGTTCAAATACAGACACAGAGCCTCGCTTTCGATTGACTAGCAGTCTTGTATAAATACAGACACAGAGCCTCGCTTTCGATTGACTACCATTCTTGAATAAATACAGACATAAGGCCTCGCCTTCGATTGACTACCAGTCTTGTATAAATACAGACACAGGGCCCTGGCCTTCGATTGACTACCAGTCTTCTATAAATACAGACACAGATCCTCGCTTTCGATTGACTACCATTCTTGTATAAATACAGACACCCTCGCCTTCGATTGACAGAGCCTCGCTTTCGATTGACTAGCAGTCTTTTATAAATACAGACACAGCCCGTCGCTTTCGATTGACTACCAGTCTTGTATAAATACAGACACCCTCGCCTTCGATTGACTGCCAATCTTGTATAAATACAGACACCCTCGCCTTCGATTGACTACCAGTCTTGTATAAATACAGACACAGAGCCTCGCTTTCGATTGACTACCAGTCTTGTATAAATACAGACACAGGGCCCTCGCCTTCGATTGACTACCAGTCTTGCATAAATACAGACACATAGCCTCGCCTTCGTTTGACTACCAGTCTTGCATAAATACAGACACAGGGCCTCGCAAATACAGCCACAGGGCCTTGCATTTGATTGACTACCAGTCTTGTATAAATACAGACACAGAGCCTCGCCTTCGATTGACTGCCAATCTCGTATAAAAACAGACACAGGGCCTCGCATTCGATGGACTGCTAATCTTGTATAAATACAGACACCGGGCCTCGCCTTCGATTGACCACTAATCTTGTATAAATACAGACACATGGCCTTGCATTCGATTGACTTACAAGTCTTGTATAAATACAGACACAGGGCCTCGCAAATACAGACACAGGGCCTTGCATTTGATTGACTACCAGTCTTGTATAAATACAGATACAGGGCCTCGCCTTCGTTTGACTACCAGTCTTGTATAAATACAAACACACAGCCTCGCCTTCGATTGACTACCAGTCTTGTATAAATACAGACACAGGGCCTCGCCATCGTTTGACTACCAGTCTTGTATAAATACAAACACACAGCCTCGCCTTCAATTGACTACCAGTCTTGTATAAATACAGACACATGGCCTCGCATTCGATTGACTACAAGTCTTGTATAAATACAGACACAGGGCCTCGCCATCGTTTGACTACCAGTCTTGTATAAATACCAACACACAGCCTCGCCTTCGATTGACTACCAGTCTTGTATAAATAAAGACACAGGGCCTCGCATTCGATTGACTGCTAATCTTGTATAAACACAGAAACAGGGCCTTGCATTCGATTTACTACCAGTCTTGAATAAATAAAGACACAGGGCCTCGCATTCGATTGACTGCTAATCTTGTATAAATACAGACACCGGGCCTCGCCTTCGATTGACCACTAATCTTGTATAAATACAGACACATGACCTCGCATTCGATTGACTACAAGTCTTGTATAAATACAGACACAGGTCCTCGAAAATACAGACACAGGGCCTTGTATTTGATTGACTACCAGTCTTGTATAAATACAGACACAGGGCCTCGCCATCGTTTGACTACCAGTCTTGTATAAATACAGACACAGGGCCTCGCCTTCGATTGACTGCCAATCTCGTATAAATACAGACACAGGGCCTTGCATTCGATTGACTACCAGTCTTGTATAAATACAGACACAGGGCCTCGCATTCGATTGACTGCTAATCTTGTATAAATACAGACACAGGGCCTTGTATTCGATTGACTACCAGTCTTGTATAAATACAGACACATGGCCTCGCATTCGATTGACTGCTAATCTTGTATAAACACAGAAACAGGGCATCGCATTCGATTTACTACCAGTCTTGAATAAATACAGACACAGGGCCTCGCCTTCGATTGACCACTAATCTTGTATAAATACAGACACAGGGCCTCGCATTTGATTGACTACAAGTCTTGTATAAATACAGACACAGGGCCTCGCAAATACAGACACAGTGCCTTGCATTTGATTGACTACCAGTCTTGTATAAATACAGACACATAGCCTCGCCTTCGTTTGACTACCAGTCTTGTATAAATACAGACACATAGCCTCGCCTTCGATTGACTACCAGTCTTGTATAAATACAGACACAGGGCCTCGCCTTCGATTGACTGCCAATCTCGTATAAATACAGACACAGGGCCTTGCATTCGATTGACTACCAGTCTTGTATAAATACAGACACAGGGCCTCGCATTCGATTGACTGCTAATCTTGTATAAATACAGACACAGGGCCTTGTATTCGATTGACTACCAGTCTTGTATAAATACAGACACATGGCCTCGCATTCGATTGACTGCTAATCTTGTATAAACACAGAAACAGGGCATCGCATTCGATTTACTACCAGTCTTGAATAAATACAGACACAGGGCCTCGCCTTCGATTGACCACTAATCTTGTATAAATACAGACACAGGGCCTCGCATTTGATTGACTACAAGTCTTGTATAAATACAGACACAGGGCCTCGCAAATACAGACACAGTGCCTTGCATTTGATTGACTACCAGTCTTGTATAAATACAGACACATAGCCTCGCCTTCGTTTGACTACCAGTCTTGTATAAATACAGACACATAGCCTCGCCTTCGATTGACTACCAGTCTTGTATAAATACAGACACAGGGCCTCGCCTTCGATTGACTGCCAATCTCGTATAAATACAGACACAGGGCCTTGCATTCGATTGACTACCAGTCTTGTATAAATACAGACACAGGGCCTCGCATTCGATTGACTGCTAATCTTGTATAAATACAGACACAGGGCCTTGTATTCGATTGACTACCAGTCTTGTATAAATACAGACACATGGCCTCGCATTCGATTGACTGCTAATCTTGTATAAACACAGAAACAGGGCATCGCATTCGATTTACTACCAGTCTTGAATAAATACAGACACAGGGCCTCGCCTTCGATTGACCACTAATCTTGTATAAATACAGACACAGGGCCTCGCAAATACAGACACAGTGCCTTGCATTTGATTGACTACCAGTCTTGTATAAATACAGACACATAGCCTCGCCTTCGTTTGACTACCAGTCTTGTATAAATACAGACACATAGCCTCGCCTTCGATTGACTACCAGTCTTGTATAAATACAGAGACAGGCCCTCGCCTTCGATTGACTGCCAATCTTGTATAGATACAGACACAGGGCCTCGCCTTCGATTGACTGTCAATCTCGTATAAATACAGACACAGGGCCTTGCATTCGATTGACTACCAGTCTTGTATAAATACAGACACAGGGCCTCGCATTCGATTGACTGCTAATCCTGTATAAATACAGAAACAGGGCCTCGCATTCGATTTACTACCAGTCTTGTATAAATACAGACACAGGGCCTCGCAAATACAGACACAGGGCCTCGCATTTGATTGACTACCAGTCTTGTATAAATACAGACACAGGGCCTCGCCTTCGATTGACCACTAATCTTGAATAAATACAGACACATGGCCTCGCATTCGATTGACCACCAGTCTTGTTAAAATACAGACACAGAGCGTCGCATTCGATTGCAGAGCCTCACCAAACACAGACACAGTAAATTCTGTCTAAACATAAAACTGTCTAAAACTACTAATTGTCTCTAATTGCCATCTGTCTTTAGCTATCAACAATCCATATTAACATTTGCATGGCATTGTCAATATATAGGCTATTTGTAAGCTGTGTCGTTGATGGGACTTTAAATACCATGCACCACGAGACATAATTTTTAGCGTATTAATACAACACCGACCGGAACTACAATATCCAATGTAAATAAACATGACGGCTGCTGAAATATCACTGGGCATTGTGAGACTAGACAATGTCATTGTAAATTTATGTGCAAAAGAAAAAAGAAAATATAAAAAAATACTTTTATTACAACAAAAACAATAAATATCGTCTGTTACACTGCACTGATCAACAGGGGTTCGTTACAAATGTTTGAAATACATATATGTTATAGACCTACTGACACATATGCTATAGACCTACTGATATGAGTCACAGCACACATAAACATACACAAGGCATATGTGTATTTCAGACAATTTTAACGAACCCCTATGCTCCGTCGCAAAATCACATACTTCAAACGCTATCAGTATCACGCGAACGCAGCCACGGTTTCCTCAGTTTCTGACGACATGTCAAATAATGAGGCTGTTTGGAATCTACCGACTGTAGACAGATTCCCATACAATCAACTAAAATTACAACTATTTACCTTCAAAAAAATAACTCCCTCGTGGAGTGCAAGGTCAAATCTAACTTCAGCTCAGATTTCTATTGATAAACTTAAATCACCCTATAGACATATCATACGCAATTTTATTGATACTGAATTGTGGAATAAAATTGAGGTTTTGTTAAAATTTCAAAGTACTATTTTGTTTGCCAATCAGCACGCGCCAACACGCTGTTCCAACTATTAAACGAATTTGTGTGGACTGTCGATAATTATATATAAATTGTAAGTTAAAAAAGAATATACGAGGCAGAGAAAACGTAAATATAAGTATTGAACTGTTTTTGTATGGTATTTATGCTAGCGCGCATTGTTGTTTGCTTGCAAAGCTGTGTCATTCAAATAGATCATAAATACCATACAAAAACAGTTCAATGCTTAAATAACTCGCCAGTCTATATCTACCACATTCCAATTTCTAACATCTGACTGTACCTACTACCAGTCTAGAACTTTATCGGGACTATAACTACACCACCTGTCTAAAACAACCGCCTGTCTATACCTTCCACCTGTCTATACCTTCCACCTGTCTATAACTACCACTTGTCTATATCTACCACATTTCTATAACTACACCACCTGTCTAAAGCAACCGTCTGTCTATACCTTCCACCTGTCTATAACTACCACCTGTCTATATCTACCACCTGTCTATAACTACACCACCTGTCTAAAACAACCGCCTGCCAATACCTTCCACTTGTCTATAACTACCACCTGTCTAAAACAACCGCCTGTCTATAACTACCATCTGTCTATATCAACAACCGGTCTATAACTACAACACCTGTCTATATCTACCACCTGTCTAAAACAACCGCCTGTCTATACCTTCCACCTGTCTATAACTACCACCTGTCTATATCTACCACCGGTCTATAACTACAACACCTGTCTATAACTACACCACATGTCTAAAACAACCGCCTGTCTATACTTTCCACCTGTCTATTACTACCACCTGTCTATATCTACCACCTGTCTAAAACAACCGCCTGTCTATACCTTCCACCTGTCTATAACTACCACCTGTCTATACCTTTCATCTGTATATAACTACCACCTGTCTATATCTACCACCTGTCTATAACTACCAACTGTCTATTACTACCACCTGTCTATATCAACCACCTGTCTATAACTAATGCCTGTCTATATCAACCACCAGTCTATAACTAATGCCTGTCTATATCTACCACCTGTCTAAAACAACCGCCTGTCTATACCTACCACCTGTCTATAACTGCCACCTGTCTATAAAAATCTCCTGTTTAACTACACCACCTGTCTATAAATATCTCCTGTCTATAACTACACCACCTGTATATAACTATCACCTGTCTATAACTACCGCCTGTCTATATCTACAACCGGTCTATAACTACCACCTGTCTATAACTACCACCTGTCTATAACTATCACCTGTATATAACTATCGCCTGTCTATATCTACAACCGGTCTATAACTACGACCTGCCTATATCTACCAACTGTCTATATCTACTACCTGGCTATAACTACCTGCTGTCTAAACATACCATCTGTCTATAACTACCACCTGTCTAAACATACCATCTGTCTATAACTTCCACCTGTCTATAACTACCACCTGTCTAAACATACCACCTGTCTATAACTACCACCTGTCTAAAACAACCGCCTGTCTATACCTACCACCTGTCTATAACTAATGCCTGTCTATATCTACCTCCTGTCTATAACTAATGCCTGTCTATATCTACCTCCTGTCTATACCTAATGCCTGTCTATATCTACCCCCTGTCTAAAACACCCGCCTGTCTATACCTACCCCCTGTCTATAACTACCACCTATCTATAACTCCCAACTGTCTATTACTACCACCTGTCTATATCAACCGCCTGTCTATAACTAATGCCTGTCTATATCTACCTCCTGTCTATAACTAATGCCTGTCTATATCTACCTCCTGTCTATAACTATCACCTGTCTATAACTACCACCTGTCTATACCTTTCATCTGTATATAACTACCACCTGTCTATATCTACCACCGGTCTATAACTCCCACCTGTATATAACTACCGCCTGTCTATAGCTACCACCGGTCTATAACTACGACCTGTCTATATCTACCAACTGTCTATAACTACCATCTGTCTAAACATACCATCTGTCTATAACTACCACCTGTCGAAACATACCATCTGTCTATAACTACCGCCTGTCTATATCTACAACCGGTCTATAACTACCACCTGTCTATAACTACCACCAGTCTATATCTACCACTGGTCTATAACTACCCCCCCTGTCTATAACTACCACCTGTATATAACTACCACCTGTATATAACTACCGCCTGGCTATATCTACCACCGGTCTATAACTACCACCTGTATATAACTACCACCTGTATATAACTACCGCCTGTCTATATCTACAACCGGTCTATAACTACGACCTGCCTATATCTACCAACTGTCTATATCTACTACCTGGCTATAACTCCCTGCTGTCTAAACATACCATCTGTCTATAACTTCCACCTGTCTATAACCACCACCTGTCTAAACATACCACCTGTCTATAACTACCACCTGACTAAAACAACCGCCTGTCTATACCTACAACCTGTCTATAACTACCACCTATCTATAACTTCCAACTGTCTATTACTACCACCTGTCTATATCAACCGCCTGTCTATAACTAATGCCTGTCTATATCTACCTCCTGTCTATAACTATCACCTGTCTATAACTCCCACCTGTCTATATCTACCAATGGTCTATAACTACACCACCTGTCTATAACTACCACCTGTCTATATCTACCACCGGTCTATAACTACCACCTGTATATAACTACCGCCTGTCTATATCTACCACCGGTCTATAACTACGACCTGTCTATATCTACCAACTGTCTATAACTACCATCTGTCTAAACATACCATCTGTCTATAACTACCATCTGTCTATACATACATTTTGTATTTCCTATATTTAATATATATATATCACCGGTATATACTTTTATAGACCTGTCTATAAATACCACCTGTGTATAACTGTCACATGTCTGTTACATCTGTCTAGAACTTCCTCGGGACTATAACTGTTACCTGTATATTACTAACACCTTTCTTAAACAACAACATGTACCTGTATATAGTTTCCACCTGTCTAATTCTACAACACGCCCATTACTAGCACCTGTCTTAAACAACAACATGTACCTGTCTATATCTACCAGTTGTCTACCAAATTTATATCTAATTAGTGCCGGAGCGTTGTTAATAGATAATTGGCCACATTGGGAGACACTGGACTACCTATAGCAGTGCCGGAGCGTTGTTAATAGATAATTGGCCACATAGGGACCCACTGGGCTACCCATAGCAGTGCCGGAGCGTTGTTAATAGATAATTGGCCACACTGGGAGACACTGGACTACCCATAGCAGTGCTGGGGGGTTGTTAATAGATAATTGGCCACACTGGGAGACACTGGACTACCCATAGCAGTGCTGGGGCGTTGTTAATAGATAATTGGCCACACTGGGAGACACTGGACTACCCATAGCAGTGCCGGGGCGTTGTTAATAGATAATTGGCCACAATGGATCCAGTGTAGTCCACAATAGGTTTCCCTGCTTGTGGATCTTGGGTGTACAGTACATTCTAGGAGTGTTCTTTGCTGTGTGATACAGATATCTGTATTGGCCCTCGGTAATCTTGCTCTCTTGTTTTAATTTTGATAGTAGGGCTATGAGACGCCTTTTAAACTTTTGAACTGGATCGGTCTGCAGCTGTCCATATGTCTTGTTGTCCTGTATAATTTTTGTGACCTTGGCCTCATACCCCGTCACCTGTGGTCTCAGTTGATCAGCCTCAGCATAGCTTAGTTTCTTACATGCCTGTTCTGTGGCTATAACAAAATCATCAACTGGGATTTAATCTGGAACGATGGCATAGTTCATACCCTTAGCGAGAAACGTTTTCTCGCTACTGGTGAGCTCCTTATTAGAGATGTTGATTTTTTTAGCACAGAATCATTCAGAGCCGCATCTGTGTTGGTGTTGTGTTGTGCTGATTTTTCTACAAGACGGACACATCGACATATTTACAACGTTAATCTTTCTGTGTACATTTGGCGTCAGGGCGAAAAAAAAAAATTCTTGTTTTTGGTTTTTCTTTGGTTTTCGTGCCGTTTTATATCTTTTTAGAATGATACACCATATTTTAACCGACTCTAAACTGTTTCAAATTCAGCCTACTCTCGCTTTGCCAATATTTTAGCGTAGTTTTCCAAGGAATCTATTGAGATGTTGAACGTCTCATTCATATTGACTGCAGTATTCTCTCGATACTTTTTGGAAATGCTTTTTTAGCTTTACAATGTAGTTGCTATCTAGATCGCCAGTTACTGCATATCCAGGCCGACTATCGGTGTAGGCACTATAGTGTATTTGATATGAAGATGTATCGTATTAAGCGTGGTTAACAATCGCTCATTCTCTTTATAAAGTGTACAAGTTACAAAACAGAAATACAATCTGTAATAATTCCTATTTATGTCAATCTATTTATCTGTCATCTAATTGCATTCATATTGACTGTAACTGCAACCAGACAGACGTTAAATCCTTAAATAATTTCTTCTCCAAGTACCCCCATTCAGGTGTAGGAGGAAGCCATTTTGTTTCCAATGGCTGTACCGTTATGTTGTTGTTAATTTTGACGATTATTATAACATGTACTGCATTCTGATACAAACTGCAAGCATTATATCTAAATCTGTATTATATATAATCTTGACTGGCTATACCCCTACCTAAAAGCTGCTGTACAAGAGGCATGAAGATTATTTGTATGAATACGTACTACAAGAACGATAATTGACTATTATAAAGCCTATGATAATATGAACATCGTAATAAATAGTTTAGTGAGATGCACCATAGTTTCAAAAACACGTGTCATAAACGTCGTCAAGCTGTACAAACAACGGAAATGCATTCCGAATATTTCTCACGTATATCATCAGAAAAAGAGACATTTTACATCTGTATGAACATTCGGAATTCATAAAAATGACGACAAATATAACATACATCATTTCTTTTTCTTTTCAATTTAATAGTTGATTAGTTTATTCATACAGTTGAGCAAAACTACCATTAACATAATGGTAAAGTTGAATTTATCAGGTAACGTACCGAACATTTTCTCAAAACCTAGCTGTCCAAACCCACAACAATAGCACCTTTGACTGGTTTTTTTTTATCCCCACTCCATCCCCAAAGAAATACATAATAAGTACAGCGGATGATATTTTGGAAAAATACAATGTAGTTAGAAGCTTGTGCATTGTGTTGTTATTAATCTATATATTATATATTAATAGCTCAATATGTCAACAAAAATGTAGATTTAGGAGGTTTTTACGTCGACTTTCTTTAGAGGTTTGTCTGGGTCATATTCACCCTTATACTGGTAAAGGTAATTTCTTGTGAAAGTGAATAATAATTTATTTGTCTTAATTTTCTGAGTGCGGTGGAATTTCAATCCCTTTTTAAGTTAATCAATTTATAATCCGTTACAAATCTATATCAAATATACCGTTTTCGTATTGCCTTTTTATTCACCTTTTGATGTCCTAGAACTATTTTGTTGGTGCGTTCCTCCTTCATTGTTTGGCAATAAATAAACTCTTCTGACTGTTCCATCAATATATACTTGATTTAATAAATGCCTTTTTTGGTTGACGTCGATCTAAATTTCCTTCGCTTTATTGACCAGTAAGCTGTTTGCTATTTATATCTTATGTATTCAGAGGTGATATAGTCCTACTATTGGTTCTTGTATTTACCACCAGGGCCCAGTTGTTGATAAGGTGTTTAGCTATATCACTGTTTAACGACATTTTTCAACCTTTAATAATTTCGTCAATATACCAGGTAAAATCTCACAATTTTGCATGTAAATTTACTTTACTAAATATTTGATGTTTGGAAAGTTGTAACTTATTCAATGGTTGTGTCTTTAAAATACACAAAAATAAAATTTGCGCTAATCACTGATAAAACTAATCACTTTTTGAACAACTGGGCCCTGATCCACAATGTAAATTCATTAAAACTTGCGACGTCATCAATTTGTGCATAGAGGTAAAACTGTTATGACAACATAAATTTCTTACAATAATGACGTCAAATCTTGTATGTCCTATGTTATGACTACGTTAGTTTACCTCAACACGAGAAACGATCTGACAACACACACGATGTAAGACGGTGTCTGACCTCTAATGACATTGATATAACCACTTACATAAAGAAACAGTCGCTATCTGTTCACAAAATGATAGACTCTTTATAATGTTATTCATAACTATGAAACTTAAGCACTTAAAAAATGAAGAATTATGTGTTTTTTGCTATCTCTTGACTTTATTTCTTCTTCCTGCCGAGAAGTCGATGCCACCAGGGCGGTATGAACGGCTGCATACGAGCTCCACAGTTATACATATTGCTAATGGCCATGGCGTCATAACGACTTATTTCCTGAAATCCTCCAATTCTGTCCTGGTAGGAAGCGTCCAGTGTCCGAAGGGTTGGCGCACCGTTAGTAGTGAAAGCCTGTGACATAGAAGATAAAGAAACACTTTATATCATGTATATAACAAATAAAATATAAATATTTTATATAATATATCTAACAAGTAAATAAATAAATATTTTATATAATATATCAAACAAATAAACAAATAAATATTGTATATAATATTTCAATAAAATGAAATATAAATAGTTAATATAACGTATTAAATAAATAAACACATAAATAGTTAATATAATGTATCAAATAATAATCACATAGATATTTTATATAATGTATCTAACAAATAAAACATAAAAAGTTTATTTAATGTATATTTTTTGTTTTATTTATATAATGTATCAAATAAATAAACACATAAATAATCTATATAATATGTAAAACAAATATAAATAATTTATATAATATGTAAAACAAATATGATTATTTTATATAATATGTAAAACAAATATGAATATTTTATATAATATGTAAAACAAATAATCACAAAAACATTATACATAATATGTATCATACTTTATATACTAGCCTTTAGACCCATTGCGTAAGACTTTATATACTTTCCTCGTGTCTTGTGCATTATTCTTTATATACCTGCCCTCGGTTCAAGTGCATCAGACTTTATCCACTAATCCTTGGGCCCAGTGCATCATCCTTAATATAATAACACTCGGGCCCAGTGCACCAGACTTTATATATTAACACTCGGGCCCAGTGCACCCGACTTCATATACAAACACTCGGGCCCAGTGCACCAGACTTTATATACTAACACTCGGGCCCAGTGCACCAGACTTAATATAATAACACTCGGGCCCAGTGCACCATACTTTATATACTAACACTCGGGCCCAGTGCACCAGACTTTATATACTAACGCTCGGGCCCAGTGCACCAGACTTTATATACTAACACTCGGGCCCAGTGCATCAGACTTTATATACTCACATTCGGGCCGTAGTGCATCAGACTTTCGTAGTCATACGGTGTGTTTCTGTTATTTGTCACCTGTTCGGTGAACTTTTGGAAGTTGTGACGCATGTGCACTGGTACATTTTGCCACATAACGTTGACACTGCTATCTCTGTCACTGCGGGACTGTTCGTGGATCAGACCGAGGCTATGTCCCACTTCGTGCATCATTATACGTCTCTGAAAATAACATTGTTAATTGATAAACATGTTATTATCATGTTGGTAAGTAAAGATAAGTATACATGTTTAATTAGCAAGACCAGTGAAATGTTTACGTGTGACGTTTCGATGCCTTCATCAAATGTTCACATGTGAAAGTTTCGCTTGAAGTGCTACATGAACATGTTTGCATATTGTATTTCATCGGCAGCGACAATTTTGGAAATGTTACTTAATTCTAATACTCCTTTCTGCATTTATCCAATAAACTATAACTAATAGAATACTTAAAATTCGAGAGAAATAGAAAAAATGAAATATCTATATGCTAATTGCGGTGGTTTATGATGATGAAAAGGTTCGATCTTCAATGGAGCGTGGTTGTATAGTTTACCGTTCTGCAAGGCCGTGCAAGTGTTAAAGGCTGGTATTTGAAAATACCCGTCTCGCGCATAGGGTTCATCCCGAGAGGAGAGGAACAGCTGTAAACAAACGAGGACATCAATGTGAGATCATGTCATTTTTGTGTTTAAAATCAAAGTTATTTATAAGCATATTTCATATTGGTCCAATTTATTGGGCCGGAGTCTGTTATATTGGACCATCAATGTTAACCCTCCTGTAATACTCATGCCATATTGCGGTAGCGGGATACAACACTGACGTTTACTTCATTAATCATCTCTTTACATTAGTATTACCAATTTTGGTAATACTAAAATGTAAAGATTTCAACCTTCAACTTTTGGCAAGAATTAGTACAATCAGACAAAAACCTGTTAGATATATAATACAATTATTGACCTATTATAGGTGAATACGAGGATTTATTAACCCAAAAAGGTGATATTTCCCGAGGCCGGAGGCTGAGGGAAATATCTCCTTTGAGGGTTGTTTATTAATCCTCGTATTCACCTGAAAACAGGTCAATAACTGTTTTATTATATGACATTTTTATAAACTTAACCATGTGTATCACCAATCCATACTTAGCATATTCCGCCATGATTATGGCACATGCAATGACATTCTGCCTACAAGGATATGTGTCTCTGTGCAATTAAAAAGACCTTATATAAGCTTAAATAAGACCAAAAACACCATACTGTGTAATGCATGACTTCCCGAAAACATCCATGCCAAATGTCAGTATCTTATTATAAATACACGAACGCCAACGTGACTACGTATTTCTCCCTTTTCTTCGAATGGGCGAGCTTAAACGTATAATATCATCCATATGCTATGTATATATCAGAAAGTGCTATGGGCACACGTCACAGGAGATTGAACGATTGAACGAAACCTATTAAAAAAAAGTGGAAAACAGGCAAATCATCTATTTTACATATGGAAAATGATAATTTTTTTTTATAACGTCATTATGTTTAAATATTTATACATTTCCACCCTGATTTATCAACGTAAGATTACATGTCTGCAGCATGAAACGACCAATTTTTCGATTATTCGTTAATGCTTAATTGATTTAGAATATTTTGTTGAATATCAGTGGAGATGGACATATGCCATTAGTTACCGACCCCTTTCCGTCCTGGACAAAGATGAAGGACCTCCCTTGATGGATGTCATTTATTGTTGGGGTTCGAAACCGAACGCAGGTTTTTCTCTGCCATTGTTCTAATGCACTCTGGAATAGGCTGCGTTCTTCGGGAGCTGGATGATAAGCAAACACATGGTAACAGACAACAGAGCGATCGAAGATACAGATTATCATGTGGGCATATATATCATCATGTGATTCGTTTGTTTGCATTGTTTGTGGTTAATCGAAACTTTAAGTCATTTAGGACCAAACAGTGCTGAAATAGGCACGAAAATGAATAATAATAAAAAAAAAGACTAAAATGATTTTAAACAATAGTTAATAACATGATACATGTACTGAAAAATAAAACATTAATTATCCTTTACTATGGCACCAAAACCTTATAAACCAACTTTTAATTATTGTTACGTATTTGGTCATAATCGACGCATTCGATCATATAGTGTTTGAGACAGTAAATGATTGGTCACAAGCATGACAAGACGGTTCATTTTCACGTTGCCATAAACTTGAAAGATGACGATGAAAATGTCCAAAGCTTATGTTAGTACTAATATGTACATTATATCAATGTGTATTGAAGCACGAAAACTCTCAACAAAAAATCATGAAAATTAGGAAAGGTGTAAATAATGTATCACGAATCATGGGTCGTATTAAATACCCTTATTGAGCTTGCATGAATGCACGTGTACATTAATAGCCACAATACCGCCTAATCTTTACTACTGTATACCGAGGGACTTTCGCCGCAGTTTATTTTTCGCCCCTTTCGCATTCCGATCTGAGGGCGAATTTAACATGACGGCGAAAGTTTAAAAAGTAATTACGTATACGACGGCACATGTTTTGTCACTATTCAATATACACTGAGGCTTAACGCAGATACCGTATGTGATGCAATTGGGGTAAAGTGTGTTCCGATGTTGGCGGTGTAGGGCGAATTTAACACACTCTGTGGGTGAAGGGCGAAAGCTTCCCGGTATACAGGGTCCTCTGATAGAGGTGGGCGTTCCTACGCTAGGACACATTTATTACAAGCCCTTATCATTGAGGTAATTAACCAATCTGTTTATATGTTAGAGGGACATTCAGTAATGTTACTGTATATACGTTATCTAACACACAGTAAACGACCGATAGCATATAATTATTTACAAAACAAAACAGAAGACATACAAAACGAAGCTCTTGAATCAAAGGCAATGAGGACTTCGGCGTTCGGCCACATCTTAGTGAGATCCTGGGGAGTTTTCCTCTTCTTCCTCACTAGTCCGCCGTGAACTGCTGGTTCACTGAGGTGTTGTGAATTACAAAACACCAAATGTAGTTTTCAATTGATAACATAGCGTACCTGTTAGCTAACACCAAATCGACCTAAGTATAATAAAGCATTCCTCACATTACATACAGGGTTGGAATAATCTGTAAACCTCGCGAACTCAACACGACATTACTCATCGTGAACGGCACGTAAACAGTTGTAACAATACAGTTTTATGTAGGTAAGTGTAACAGAAACTGAATAAATCACAAATGTGTTGGCAGGCAAATATATCGCGAAATAAAACTGCAGAAAATGAGTTAAGGTGTCCTGAAGTGTAAGAACCGGAGGATCTGAGGTAGTTCTTTGTCACCCAAATCAATTATAACCAAGCTACCTTAATGTGAGGTTAGAAGGTCAGAGAATTATTTCCTTCCTCTATAGCATTCGTAATGCCTCAGTTCCATAGGAACGAAACACATATTGGCTAAATACGCTGTTCAGGTAATACCCTATTGGTGTACTTATAGACATTGAAAATGTTCTCGAACTAAAGATTATCTCTATGACAATAACCAAATTGTATTTTTGTCTACAAAGTTCGATGTTTAACAAAATTCATAACTATTTCAATTGATAGCAAGGAATATAAATCTACATTTGTTATTTTTTATAACACATTGCGTAATACATACGGTTGCAAGGCACCAGCTAGCTCGCCATACTTGAAGACGATATCTCCCTGTATTTTGAATTCCTGGTGTATCGGGTCGCTGACGTCACTATTAAACGCTTCCGGACCTGTAATATATATGCAAGACCACACACTTGTGTTTTTCTAACGAATCTGAAAGCACGAGTTTATTGCGCGGACGAATGCGCGCGAGTGAATATATACGTCGGCGCAATAAATGAGTGCATTCTGATTTGTTAGAAAAACACAAGTGTGTGGTCTTGCTTTTATCACATACCATCCGTATTTGGTAGAGATTGATACAAAGATTTTTATAAACTTTTACATTTTTTTGCAAATACCGGGAACTTTTCAGTTCGCCATGACAAGGGGATTCCCATAAAAAGGAGTTCCGGCTAGTAGGTAAATACAACATTCCGTATTGCACATTTGCGATACAGAATGTTGTATTTCATGGTCTGAAAATTACAGTTGAACTTGTCTTAACCGTACAACCCAACACACACTTTACTGTACAGTATAGAGTAGAGAACTTGTCCGTTGGACAAGGTTAGTTGTGGACAATAACTGCATCAAAAACAAAATGGTCACAGGAACTTCATAGAGGGATGAGTTGTTATTAAAAACATAACTTTTAAAAATAGATTGAGTCATGGTAGATAGAACCATTTGTTGTTCCGTTTACGGTTTCTCTAGGGTGCTATACCTCAGATATACAGGTGAGTTAAGGACTCGGGGAGTTAAGGGTCATTTTCGGCCTCATCGGGGATTTTGAATTAGTTGGTATATTCGTAATCTGGAATGAATGAAGTATGTGAATATGAAATTTCAAATTTATTCGACAACTTGTTAAGGAGACATGGTTTTACAAAGAGAAACATAAACCCGTGAATACCCGTTTATAACAGAAATTTGTAAATAAATTCAAGCTTAATTTTTTCCATTTTATGAGGCCAAAATTACCCATAACACCCCAAGTCCTTTTCATTCATTTTATAATACCTGCTGCATTGAGGATTTCCTGGTCTATCGTTTGAGGAGATGTCTTGATAAAGAAATAAACATAGATATGTTTAGAATGTACGCACAAGGTAAATGCGTCTGTGTATACATACCGATAAAATATGACTGTCAACACTGAAGGCTCCAAACAAAAGTCAAAGGAAAATTATATATATATCAAAATTATATATATATCAAAATTATATAGATATCAAAATTATATATATATCAAAATTATATAGATATCAAAAATTATATAGATATCAAAAATATATATATATCAAAATTATCAAAACAAAACAGACTATATTGCATATTTATGCAACTGATGGCCCAACGGTAATGTGTTTATGATAATAATTTGGGCCGGGATTACCAGTGTAAAATGCCTACAGTGTTGGTTCCTTGTTTACCAGGATTAAGCCCGTTTGTCTCAGAGTTTAATAGTGACGTTAGCCTTATTGTAGTACAGTTTGTAGAGATATGACACCAACACAGATGGGGCTCTAATTCA
This sequence comes from Mizuhopecten yessoensis, assembly GCF_002113885.1. Classification (NCBI taxonomy): domain Eukaryota; kingdom Metazoa; phylum Mollusca; class Bivalvia; order Pectinida; family Pectinidae; genus Mizuhopecten; species Mizuhopecten yessoensis. Next base: position 80,455 of record NW_018479944.1, on the reverse strand, counting down.
TGCAATGACAGGTTCAGGCAGAAAATAAGTCAATAGGATTTTTATTTTTATTTTTTTAAAGATTAAACACAATTTATATCTCTGTGTGTAAATCTCAATTGTAGGTAAATCAAAGTCTAATACTTTAAACAAAAACCGAAAGAGAAAAACTTTTGATTGTGAATCATTACCACCTGCTTATTAATATAGAAAATAACATGAGAACATTCACCGTAATCTGATACAGACTGTTTGAACGTGGAGATGTTTACTGTCTGGAAATGTTTTGATAATATCTTGTCTCACTCTACAATTGAATATAATGAAATATATACGTACCTGTTGCAGTTGCTGTAGTAATTGTTGTAGTAATTCTGGTTGTGATTCCTGTCCTAATGATGTGTCCTGACTGGTTGTTAGGTCTGGCCACAGATATATCAACACGATAAAGAAGAACGGCAGTCTCATATCTATCTACAATTAGGAAAAAAGCACGTTGATTCTTTTCAGCGGAAAGTTGGTGTAATTAAAGCATTTCATATGAAAAAAGATAAGTGCTGCCATCAGGGCTAACAGGATTGGGTAATACAAAGGTTATAGAAATCGATCCACAATTGAATTAAAAAAAAATGAAAATGAAAAATAAAAAAATGGAAAAGTAAAGATATTAGGTAATAGTGATAAGTCGTGTTGACACCATGCGTTTAGAACAATATAGAGGCATCAATATAAAGCCTACCTTTATTTACTGTACTGTTTAAAACAATATAGAGGTATCAATATAAAGCCTACCTTTATTTACTGTACTGTTTAGAACAATATAGAGGCATCAATATAAAGCCTACCTTTATTTATTGCACTGTTTAGAACAATATAGAGGCATCAGTACAAAGCCTACCTTTATTTACTGTACTTTTGGATATTCAAATGGTTTAGGCAATATTTCGTCGATCCGATATCTAAACAAAACAAAAAACATCAATAATATCAATATATTTTAAATCTTCGCAAAACACCATTTAAAGGTCTAGTATGATGTTTGCGAATTCAACTGTTAGCAATATACATTATATCATTGTACATAGTTGTGGCCGCCTATGAAATAAACTTCAGGTCTAGACATGATAAGATGTTTGAAAAAAGGACATATAAAAAACCACAACGCATAGTCTGGAAAAGTGATATTCAACGAATCAGACCGTGGTTGTTGAAAGTATGAGATCCGTGGATGACAATAACTATGTATCATGTATTAATGTTAAATCATTAAATAACATTTTCATTTTCTACTTCAATACACTTCGAACTTAAATAGAAAAATAACGAATAAAATGAAATAAGGAATTCATGCAAAAATTAGCATTCATTTTTACCGGGCCAAAACATTTTTTCGGAAGGTCCATATTTCAAATTATGAAATTTAAATTCACAATGGAAGTGATAACAATTGTAACTGTAGTGTAAATAGCTCAATTAACAAATTTTTCATAGAAGCAAATTAATAATTGAATCAACAACAAAGAAAATGTTTACGTTGAGACATATGAAAAAGTGGAAGAAAATAAGACAAGGTGATCCAAAAGGTCAACGACTTCTGCTTCAACGACGGCACCAACGATATAAATCTAGGTCAAGTCTAAATACTGTCACGTCAACAAAGTGCGAACCGGGGTAGTGACAACAGAACAGTAACGCATACAACTGAGTACAATCACACAGCGACATAGAATAGTTTCAAGTGTTATAACGATTGTGACCATGAAACTTGAAGCTTGAAACGTCATCAGCAGTCGACAATTAACACGAACATTATGGTATTCCGAAAAGGAACAGTTCCCGTAATAATTAGAGAACAGCGGCTGAAGTAGATGAGTTGTAATGTCTCTGCTTTCGAGTTCAGGAGGTATATACGATAGTCAATGCATGTCCTGTTCATCGTCGGTATATCGTGATGTGAGGTTAAAGAACTTGGCTTTATTTTTGTTACCAGTACTGATCAGCTATTTAATAACAATTCAGCCTCGTTTGAAAACAAAAACAAACCAATATCTGTTTGAAAATCTTGTCTACAAACTCATCGCAAAAAAATATCCCTCTTATATTCAATATTGGCCTATGTCGTGTTTTTCACAAAATACGCTCCAAAATAGTGTTCGACCTAATATTTCTACGCGTTTCGCCGTTCTTGGAAAATAAAAATCTCATTATAAGGGAAGGAAGGCGTTCCTTCAGATTAGCATGAGGTATTGTAGTGTTAAGAATGGAAAAGTCAAATGTTCTTGAAGAAGTTATTTTTGAGTGGAGGATACTCAAGATGATAAAAAGATTTTTTGCATTTTTCAAATTGTAGTAAGAGTTTTGTATGATGACTTGTTTTAGCGACTAGAAAACGAGCTACGAAACGTTCCTAATAAGGATTCTCGTTTGGGTTTCAGAATCCAAAAGGAACGAGGCATGTCCGTATCATTATAAATTATTTGGCATTCCGAAAGATTCCAATACAAATGCTTGATAAACTAGTATGTCGTCTTGTGAAAAACTGAAAATGTACAGATATGGTTTTTCTTTGTTATATTTATAGCAAGCTTAGTTTTGTTTTCAGGCAAGGAATGTAAAAGTATTTACTGATAACGTTTAGGTCGTTCAATGCTTTTTCTGCTAACACAAACTAATCATACAGTTCGATGTATGTTGTTTTGACATCGGTGTCAGGAAATATTTTTGAATCAAAGGTATGTCCGATATGTTAGGTATGAAATAACACATCTTGTGACGTCACAAAGCCAATACAATGACGTCACATATTCGATTCAACACATAAACAAACCATGATGATGCTATCTCTTTATCTTCATTTGTAGTCCTGCTTTCGGAATTAGTTTTAGATATAAAATCTATCAAACAGAATATTGATATACTGCCGAGTGTAGCGTCATATAAGGTCATTAGAAGGATTCAAAATCAATCAATGACATACAATAAAAGGTCAATCACCGAGTTCTAAATTTAGTCTCGTAACCAATTTCTACAAATAAAAAAAGGAAAAAGTACTAATTCCATTGGAGGTTGATTATCACATATATGATTACACCTATAAAATGCAATACACGATACATTAAATCATAAAATTTGCGAAAGATAAGATATTTTGTAGTTAATTAGATGTAGTGAAATTCAGCATCAGGCAAAAAGTTTACTATTAAATTCGCCTATATATGTATTATAAAAGCTGCGAAATGGTCCTTACGGACAAAGAAATAATAATAATAATAATAATAGTCAAGGAATATATATAAATATATTTAATTTACAAAGCAGCATAATTTGAAAACTACAATATCTAGATACACAACGACTATTATCACTGACCGACTTTTCATACAAACAGTTTATAAAAGTCCGATTATTTGTAAATTCCGCAATCATTTGTACCACTAGTATGAAAGTATCGTCGATACGTTTCTGTTTACTATTCTATGATAAGACAATTTTAATATGTATAAAACATATGTTTTAAGTGACAAACTTAGCTACATATGCTGTTTACTATGTTGATTTCATATCTGTTAAACACCTGACCTAGGTAAGTTATGCAGTAATATCTTACCTTAGTTTTGTTTTATATAATTTGAAATATTCCAATTGTCCCTGTCAATCCATGTTCGGAGTGTACCGCTCCGTGCTGTATATCCAAAGTTGTCCCCCCTTTTCCTCGAAATTCGAACTGAATTATTCTACTATCTCAATGTCGTAATGGTCCCGGTCATCCATTAGGTGTGTAATACAGTGTCGATTCTAATTACCGTTGACGTCACGCTCGATGGCGGTGCAAACAAATTCCGCGTAATAAGGTTTTTACGTAGCGTCAGCTTAACATAACACTATGTTAATATTCATTATTCTAGTATCCGGAACATTGTGTTAAAATAATACGTTTGTCGTAAAATGACACGGTTCGATCTTCCAATATTTGTCAATTTATTATGTATGGATATTTTCTTGAATTAATTATTATTCTGTGGTGACGGTTCGAGATTTATGTGACCACGCATTCTTTGTGACAACCAGAGCATGTGCGCGTCTAAGCTTTGTCTGTGATACATTAACATTATACATCGTTAGACAGATGTGGGACATACTGGTTATCATCTCGAGCTAACAAAGGGTTTAAGATCACATCAAGCTTCATCAGTATTTAGAATGAGTGTTCGTTCTGATACTATTACAGAGTTATTTGTCATCATGTCATCTTTTTTGAATATGTAATGATTCGTTTTTACCAATCAATGTTGATTCTAACAAGGGCCTAAGATGGATATGTTTGACTTTGAGGCGCAAACAGCGTCGACATTCATACAATATCATCGATTTTGTACAGGGCTTATAACCATCAATTCATATTCCTTGAATATAGGGTCTTATTACAACTTAAAAGTAAAATCTGCACAACATGCGATTGATTTAGGTACATAGAAGAATCCTTATATCAGATAAACAATGGATGACCCCCCCCCCCCCCCCCCCCCATATATTAGATGAAAGTCGACTCTGACGGGTTAAGCACAACCTATGTGTCCCTAACACTGCTATCAACGGCGTTCATTAGCACATGATTTACTATGACATAGTGTATGGGCAAGACTTTATCATTGCTCTTCTCGTCTCTATGCTCGTGTAGGAAAACTCGATATTATCAATATATATCTTCTAGTGCAAACACATTTCACCTGACACCTTTCTGAAATTATAGTACTTACCTATCCAACTGGAAAAGTTTCGATAGATCTTTTCCCCACTATTTCTCGTTCGTATAATTGCAAGGTGATCAACCATGGATAAGAAACACAACACGTAAATCAATTTTAATTCACAAAGTACCATTTTATGTGGGTTCAAAGTGACGATGGGATATCTGCTTTCCTTATGACGTCATATATATCAACTAAAAGGACCGAATGCTTCGTGAATTCATCTTGTGTAATATTGATGTGTCATCTTGATGTATGATCATGCGACCAGTCATTGACTGTATTATTTTATAAAAGTTTGGCCATGTTGACATCAGGTTAATAATAACAACTGACAGATATTTCTTTAAATGCTTAAAATGGAATTTAACAAGAAATGGATGTTTCCTCTTAAATATCAATCACTTGCAATGAATAATTAATCAAAAGCTGACTAAAATAATAGATGTAATCAAACGGAAAACTACTGGATATTTCTTGATGAAGCATAAACGTTAAATGTGTTCTATTAAGTTTAAACTGCACATAACCAAAGACCATTTTCTACTACAACCACTAGGCTACCTCAATCTCGACTCATAGGATAAGCCTTCCAGGATTTGATAAACATTTTCAGTAACAAACTAGTGGGCAACATCCTGGATCTTATTTCATTACTCAATCTTTAATAACGACTAACAATGTTTCGCGACGTCAGATTCTATTTTGACGTCATGATTCTCGGAAATTGTCTCCCTTTGGAAAGGAACAGTTCTATTTTGCAAGGGAACGTCGTTTTCTTGATAAAATATGAACATTTCAGGAGAAAAAGGTCCGACAACTCGTGACGGGACGGACGGTTACCATGTTTATCTAACTCTCATTGGTTAATTTTCAAATTGAAAAAGACACTCGATAAACGTCGAGTCTTTATACAATTTGACAATTATTTAACTCGAGTTAGTCAAACATTATAACCAACCACCACTCGTTGGCGACACTTTTTGAATATGCCTGATAAGCGGTTTTCTGATTTTGAACATTCTCGGATAAAATCTTAATAAACATCACATTAAATAGGTCAATACAGTCTTACACTTGCTGGTTTTGAATAAACCTTCATTTTGTTACACTCTGTTCATCAACATATTTTACATTATAATAAAAATATGTATTTATTACGACGATGGTTATGTTTTATATAAAATGGCGCCTGTCGCTGATTCTAGTTGTAGATCACTTAAAAACCAGCAGTATACTTTTACTGTTTCTATCCTAATATATCTACTGCATAAAGGTATAGCAAATTTGAAAGATGTTTAGATGATTTAGTGTCATTTCAAGCTAAAACAATCCCCTCTAAGGCACTTTACAATAGATTTACAAGTCATTTATACAATATTACACATTACAAGGATATCTCGTTGCGGATGCCTTACAAGGTTTTTAACTACATGGCTAATACCGCCACATGTCTACGTGACTTCGTGTATGCTGGTGTTTCTGTTATATTCAGAAATAAAAGTAACCGTGTTTCTAACATCTCTTTCCAAAGGTCACTTCATTGCTACAGAGACACTGTAAAACCAGCCCATTCCATGTTGTACCTCATATGTTTATTGGGTTTGTATGAATAGTAAAAGAACACCCCCTCCCAAACCCCCGAGAAAAACCCAAACAAAACAGAACAAAGCAAAGCAAAACAAAAACACAAAACTTGACTACGACGACATCACGAATCGAACCCCGGTCGTCTGTTTGGTAGATAAATGTGCATCACTCGGAAAAACCGGCCATATACTTTCAATTTATATTTCTTACCTCTCTCCTCACTCTCGACGCATACCATCACACACACCAGGTTAGGGAAATAGTCAAGCAACCTTTAAATGGAATATTATAATGAGTTATTTCTAATTCATTTATGCCTGTCGAAAAAGGAAATGTCACAGATTATAATATATGTTAATAGGTATGGTACCCTCGGTGATAATGAAACATTTACCTTTATCCCTGTATGTTGACCCTAGGTCAGGTTACATGGTACCCTCGGTGAGAATGAACCACCTTTATCCCTGTTTGTTGACCCTAGGTAAGGTTACATGCTACCCTCGGTGATAATGAAACATTTACCTTTATCCCTGTTTGTTGACCCTAGGTAAGGTTACATGGTACCCTCGGTGTGAATGAACCACCTTTATCCCTGTTTGTTGACCCTAGGTAAGGTTACACGGTACCCTCGGTGAGAATGAACCACCTTTATCACTGTTTGTTGACCCTGGGTAAGGTTACATGTTACCCTCGGTGTGAATGAAGCACCTTTATCACTGTTTGCTGACTCTAGGTAAGGTTATATGGTACTCTCGGTAAGAATGAACCACCTTTATCCCTGTTTGTTGACCATTGGTAAGGTAACATGGTACCCTCGGTGTGAATGAACCACCTTTATCACTGTTTGTTGACCATAGGTAAGGCTATGTGGTACTCTCGGTGTGAATGAAACACCTTTATCCAAGTTTGTTGACCCTAGATAAGGTTACATGGTACCCTCGGTGTGAATGAAACACTTACCTGTAATCCTGTTTGTTGACCCTAGGTAAGGTTACATGGTACCTTCGGTGAGAATGAACCACCTTTATCACTGTTTGTTGACCCTGGGTAAGGTTACATGTTACCCTCGGTGTGAATGAACCACCTTTATCACTGTTTGCTGACTCTAGGTAAGGTTATATGGTACTCTCGGTAAGAATGAACCTCCTTTATCCCTGTTTGTTGACCATTGGTAAGGTTACATGGTACCCTCGGTGTGAATGAACCACCTTTATCACTGTTTGTTGACCCTAGGTAAGGTTATGTGTTACTCTCGGTGTGAATGAAACACCTTTATCCCTGTTTGTTGACCCTAGGTAAGGTTACATGGTACCATCGGTGTGAATGAAACGCTTACCTTTATCCGTTTGTTGACCCTAGGTAAGGTTATATGGTACCCTCGGTGTGAATGAAACACTTACCTTTATCCGTTTGTTGACCCTAGGTAAGGTTACACTGTTTGTTGACCCTAGGTAAGGTTATGTGTTACTCTTGGTGTGAATGAAACACCTTTATCCCTGTGTGTTGACCCTAGGTAAGGTTATGTGTTTCTCTCGGTTTGAATGAAACACCTTTATCCCTGTTTGTTGACCCTAGTTAAGGTTACATGGTACCCTCGGCGTGAATGAAACACTTACCTTTATCGGTTTGTTGACCCTAGGTAAGGTTACATGGTACCCTCGGTGTGAATGGTCCACCTTTATCACTGTTTGTTGACCCTAGGTAAGGTTATGTGGTACCATCGGTGTGAATGAAACACTTACCTTTATCCGTTTGTTGACCCTAGGTAAGGTTATATGGTACCCTCGGTGTGAATGAAACACCTTTTCCCCTGTTTGTTGACCCTAGGTAAGGTTACATGATACCTCGGTGTAAATGAAACACTTACCTTTATCCCTGTTTGTTGACCCTAGGTAAGGTTATATGGTACCATCGGTGTGAATGAAACACTTTTATCCCTGTTTGTTGACCCTAGGTAAGGTTACATGGTACCCTCGGTGTGGATGAAACACTTACCTTTATCCGTTTGTTGACCCTAGGTAAGGTTACATGGTACCATCGGTGTGAATGAACCACCTTTATCACTGTTTGTTGACTCTAGGTAAGGTTATATGGTGCCCTCGGTGTGAATGAACCTCCTTTATCACTGTTTGTTGACCCTAGGTAAGGTTATATGGTACCCTCGGTGTGAATGAAACACTTTTATCCCTGTTTGTTGACCCTAGGTAAGGTTACATGGTACCGTCGGTGAGAATGAACCACCTTTATCCCTGTTGTTGACCCTAGGTAAGGTTACATACTACCATCGGTGTGAATGAAACACTTACCTTTATCCGTTTGTTGACCCTAGGTAAGGTTATATGGTACCCTCGGTGTGAATGAAACACCTTTATCCCTGTTTGTTGACCCTAAGTAAGGTTACATGATACCCTCGGTGTAAATGAAACACTTACCTTTATCCCTGTTTGTTGACCCTAGGTAAGGTTACATGGTAACCTCGGTGTGAATGAAACACTTACCTTTATCCCTGTTTGTTGACCCTAGGTAAGGTTACATGGTACCCTCGGTGTGAATGAACCACCTTTATCCCAGTTTGTTGACCCTAGATAAGGTTACATGGTACCCTCGGTGTGAATGAAACACTTAACTGTAATCCTGTTTGTTGACCCTTGGTAAGGTTACATGGTACCCTCGTTGTGAATGAAACACCTTTATCCCTGTTTGTTGACCCTAGGTAAGGTTACATGGTACTCTCGGTGTGAATGAAACACCTTTATTCCTGTATGTTGACCCTAGGTAAGGTTACATGGTACCCTCGTTGTGAATGAACCACCTTTATCCCTGTTTGTTGACCCTAGGTAAGGTAACATGGTACCCTCGGTGTGAATGAAACACTTACCTGTAATCCTGTTTGTTGACCCTAGGTAAGGTTACATGGTACCCTCGGTGAGAATGAACCACCTTTATCACTGTTTGTTGACTCTAGGTAAGGTTATATGGTACCCTCGGTGTGAATGAACCACCTTTATCACTGTTTGTTGACTCTAGGTAAGGTAACATGGTACCCTCGGTGTGAATGAAACACCTTTATCCCTGTTTGTTGACCCTATGTAAGGTAACATGGTACCCTCGGTGTTAATGAACCACCTTTATCACTGTTTGTTGACTCTAGGTAAGGTTACATGGTACCCTCGGTGTGAATGAAACACTTACCTGTAATCCTGTTTGTTGACCCTAGGTAAGGTTACATGTTACCCTGGGTGTAAATGAACCACCTTTATCCCTGTTTGTTGGCCCTAGGTAAGGTTACATGGTACCCTGGGTGTAAATGAACCACCTTTATCCCTGTTTGTTGACCCTAGATAAGGTTATATGGTACTCTCGGTGTGAATGAAACACTTACCTTTATCCCTGTTTGTTGACCCTTGGTAAGGTTATATGGTACCCTCGGTGTGGACGAACCACCTTTATCCCTGTTTGTTGACCCTCGATAAGGTTACATGGTTCCCCCTACATTTATACTACGACATAGAGACCACAGGATCATTAAGAGTCCTGATGTATGGCGAACTTACAAATAAGTCTTCGTTATTTTTTATTTGATAGTGGCATTTTAGCCGATATTTCACAGCTTTTCTCTCCAGTGACAACATTAGTTTTAAGTTTGATTGATTAATGTCTCGTTTAGAATAATGAATTCCTTGTGTCACCGAGGGTACCATGTATTGCAGTAAAGACAATAGCACACTGACAGGAAGACAGTTTGTAAAGTTTCCTTTTCAAACAACAGTTGTTACAAGATACATGTATCTATTTACATGTTTAAACATCAATTATTATAACATTTCTTTATCAATATGTATGTACATGATCGAGGTTGGTAGTAGCTTTATAGTCGGAATTAGTTCTAGCAGGGTTTACGGGAATTACCATTTTAAGTAAAACAAATACCCATTTTTGCATAAAGTTGTAAGTTCGTAACGTCATGTAGGGTTTTTAGGCACCGTTCAATATTCGCTGTTTTCACTTTAGACATTGACTATTTATTATTTCAACATTTCGTACCATTGCTGAGTCCTTATTGGAAATGGTTACACAGTCAGTAAAATGTTTATTTCGCTCGGCTTTCTTCACATACAAACACATTTTAAGAGGTGCTTAATTTCTTCTGCTTATTTCTGCCGAAAGTCAGTTGATACAAGATAAACATATCTGTATCTGTATTTCCGAGATAAGATATATCTGGATCTGTATTTAAAAGATAAGTATATCTGTATGTACAACATATAATATCTATAACTGTATTTCGACGATTTATATATGTGTATGGCTATTTACAAGATAAAATATACCAATATTTCCGTCCAGCTGTGCGTGATGTGATTTGTTTAACGCGTTAACTTATAACAATCGTATTTATAAACAATTGATAAGTGAGCCAATGTCTTGTCAGGAGATCAGCAGTACCTCAAATAGTATTTAAGCACCATGTTTAGATGCCAACAAGACATGCCATTATTGTCAAGGGTTGAACCCGCGCCTACTTATAAACAACTTTAATATCCAAACCAACTCTTGGCTGGTCCGTTTGAGATTTTAATGTCCTTTATGTAAAACGAACATTGTTCACTGTTTGAAATGTAAGATCAACAGCCAAAGTACAAATATTTGCATTGTTTATTTATATGTACAATGCGATGCATTATTAAATTTAATAAACTGTATCTTATAATTGTTGTTACAATTTTTAAAGGATCTTATCAAATACTGAATCTTGGATACAAGTTGGTAACGTTACCCGTTACATATTGATGGTATAAACTAGCGTGGCCTTTAAATTCAATGTCCATGGTTGTAAAAACGATAACTAGCAATACCGAGAAAGCACATATTAAACATTAATAAGCTGATGCATAAATTGCAAAGAAGGTAAAAACGTATACTTCACCGCATTTAACATGATGTGAGTGCAGGATCAATCTCCTTACTCGAAAATATAGAACACGTCACCGGAAGACTGATCATGAAAAAACCCAGCTGATTTAATTTGTGTTCGCTTTAACTAAACCGTTATCGTTAACAAATAAAGGGTGGTTTGGTTTATATTTATAAGACTAAAACGATATAATAATGAAGCTAACGGCTAATTTTGAAACTTGTTAGTTGATTTATATTCACAAGAATTAATCGTTCTAATTTTGAAACCAATCAATGGCTTGTTTCGTTCTTATCATTTACAAGAATGCGGACCTATATTTACACACTGGCTAGGACTGTTATAACAGTATTTAGTCGGTTGGTTAATATTACGTAGCTAATTTTACCTCCATTGTGTTTACATTGGAGTGCTTTTCTCTTTGTAGTTCTGATTGTCACTACATCAATGCTAAAAAAAATAGATGCACGGTTTTGTTGTTTACAATTCCTCAAATAATTGAACAAATTCATTTTTTAATTCCAAGAATTGTATTATTTAATTTTTTGGAAAAATAAAATCCCATCCTTCATACACGTGATATGTTATACAGTTCGTCAATCATACGTGTATACTTACGTTTTTTTTCTATCTATTTCGATTGCGATTAACTCTGATTAACATACACATCAATCTTATTTCAGTCTTGTTTTCCATCTTTTTATCTAAACGTTTGAGGTTTCCTGTTTTTATATGTTGATTAGTTAATCTCTTAAAATTACACTTCACTCTATCACGTTGTCAACATCGCCACTCAATCATACTGTAAGACCGCTGTTTCAAGGCCACACAAAATGAAAATAGTTTGTCGGGAATGTCGCTCTCCAATTAGGAAAGATCATTCAACTGAAGAAATAAAACATATTTAAACCGCTACTGTTCAGAAATTTGATGCCTCGACGAACCCGGATATTTCATAATTGTTTTTAAATAATACTATCTAGTACCTCTTACGTTTTCGTGGATGCACCTTGCTTATTTAAACGTTTTGCGTTTTAAATACTGGTAACGTTGAAATTGCCAAAAGCAGTTAAAGCAATCTATATATTCCAACTCCTGACTTCCCGTTTCAAACTACTCTCATTCCCTTTCGGTTATGCTTCCTTTCGTAATGATTTGTCGCTGTGATTCGTTGAAATTACGGTTTCCATATATCCCATTGCCACGGAAAACAACCATCAGCCATTTACAAATAAACTGAAATGAAAACACCTCTCCGATCAGTTGCTGCAAAAAGGCGTCTGTATGGCGACATTACTGACTGGGCTACTTAATTTGATGAAGGGTGAACTCAATATCCACAGTAGATAGTTGATACGGTGCTACCGAGACTGACAAATGACATCTGGTATAAATCATTGTCATGGAAAACTTTCAGCTAAATTGATGTTCAGTGCCAAAATTTCAATGACACGACACATTCTCAAAAATCTACCATAACTTCCACAAACTTCATTTCGCTTGTGATGACCTCTGAAGATATTTCTCATGTCCACCAATGCCAAACAAGAAACAGAAAAAATGTCTTTACATGAATAGCAGTCTTTCTTATGTTTGAGGAAACACAAGATAATACAAACACCGGTCACACGAGCTATCACCGGACACACGATCTATCACCGGACACACAAACAATCACCGGACACACGATCTATCACCGGACACACAAACAAACACCGGTCACACGAGCTATCACCGGACACACGAACTATCACCGGGCACACGATCTATCACCGGACACACAAACAATCACCGGACACACGATCTATCACCGAGCACACGATCTATCACCGGACACACAAGCTATCACTGGACACACAAACAATCACCGGACACACGATCTATCATCGGACACACAAGCTATCACCGGACACACAAGCTATCACCGGAAACACAAACTATCACCGGACACACGATCTATCACCGGACACACAAGCTATCACCGGACACACAAACAATCACCGGACACACGATCTATCACCGGACAAAGGAATTATTTTTCAATTTCAACAGATATTATTGACTTTTTATATGTCAATTGGATTGGACATCAGGCTAGGCCTAACTAAGTCCTTTCCAAACCTATTTAAAACATTATTCTGTCATAGCAATCCAATAAAACAGTACAGGTGAGATTTAGCTTGTGAAATGAACACTTTTCAACTATTATTCAATCATTTTCTGTTATTAAATAAATCATGTACATTTGTTGACAACCCATCCTACATAAAATCCAAGGAATACAGGCCCAAAAGTCCCTGTGTATAAACACATTGGCCATCCACCCACTGGATATATAGGATAAGTTACCAAGAAATAAACATTCTGTAAAATTTCAGAATATGATGCGGATTAATATAGGAAAATGTAGTTATTATTATCTAATATTGGAGTTGATTCTCTTAACATTTATTTAATAAAGAACTAGAGAATATTCAGGTAACTATAAAATAGTTAGCACAGGTTATAGAGTAGTACACTCATAAATTCCATCCAGTCCAGCCGAATACAAGAGATGTTGTGAAGATAGATATACAAAATGTATATACACCAGTATCAATACTTATTAGTAGAGTGATCATGGCACTATAAATAATAGCATCACTTTCAATGTAGAGTTAAGCTGTGAGTGAGATTACATATCAAGTCTATTAGTTTGACAAGTAAAGTCAGATATACTTTGTAAAATGGATATGTTGATATCAGTGCTGCATATTAAGCATCCATTTGATAGAGTTTTTAGACTAAAATGATCATTGTAAGGAATAGACAACAAGAACCACGAGGCGCGGACAACTAGGTAATGCAAGATCTCATTAAAAACTAATGAAAAATGAATCAAAGTTTTGTCTGTTGTCTTTCAGTTCATCAACAAATATCAAAATGAACAGAATGAACAAACTAACTACCATTAACAAAAGAACACATGAAAGTTTGTGGAGTCAGAGGTTACTAGCACATGACTCGCCGTAGAGATTGGTCTTTACCACCAATCTTGCACACACACGATCACGGAGTATAGTCTTTGAACCAAGTGGGTGGTTTCACAACGCGGCCACTAGAGGTTTTCACACTGTTTGCAACATTACTAGTAGATGGTACAGTTTTTGGGACAACAGAGTCTTGTTGTTTTCCAGGGGTTCCTTGTGGCTTTGATATTACTGCACGAGGCTCCGACGTAGCGTTTGTCATTGTTGCTGTTGGCTCCTCAATCTCTGTGCCAATGATAGTAGGTGGAGGTTCTGCTGTCTTAAGCAGGTCTCTCCTGTTTCTCCTGTACTTCCTGCCGTTGGGTGTCTGAATGATGAATGACCTGGGCTCGGTGTGTTTCTGACGTACCCGAGCAGGCTCCCAGGTTCTGTTAACTCGAACCCTCACAGACTCTCCTGGTCTTATCTGAGGAAGTGACTTGGCTCGTTTATCATACTGGTACTTCTGTCTGTCCTGACGCGACCTGAGTTGCTCAGACGCACTATGAGCGACCTTGGGTGTCAATAAGTCACGACCTGTGGGTATCCTCGACCTCAACCTCCTGCTCATCAATAGCTGTGCTGGTGAATAATCAGTTCCTGCTAACGGAGTGTTCCTGTATTCCAGCAGTGCAATATATGGGTCACTGTTGTCTTCCTCAGCTGTCCTGAGAAAGTTCTTGATGGTTTGCACCATCCGCTCACTCAAACCGTTAGACTGTGCGTAGGTAGGACTTGACGTCACTAGTTCTATGTCCCATTTCCTCGCAAACTCTCTGAATGTTCTAGAACTGAATGGCATGTTGTCAGACATAATGACCTCTGGGATGCCGTTCCTTGCTAGTACTGACTTCAGGTGCAGGATAACATTGCTAGCCGTTTTGTTCTCTAGCATGCATATTTCAGGAAACTTGGAGTAGTAGTCTACTATGACTAGATAGTCTTTACATCCAAACTGGAATAAATCCATTCCCAGTTTTTGCCAAGGCCTGTCAGGTACCTTGTGAGGAATGAGAGGTTCCTTTTGCTGTTTGGGCTTGAATCTGTTGCATGTGGAACATCGTAATACAAAATCTTCAATGTCAGATGACATATTAGGCCAGTAGACACTTGCGCGTGCCCTTGACTTGCACTTTTCCATTCCAAGGTGACACTCGTGAATGGTTGCGAGCATTTCACGACGAAGTTGTTTAGGGATGATCAACTTCTCGCCATAGAATAATAGTCCTTCAGCCTCAAAGATCTCGTCTCTGATTGTCCAGTATGGGCGTACTGACATGAGGCTCTCAGATTTCACTGTTGGCCAACCCTTTCTCACAGTAGCGACTAAGTCCTGTAGCTCACAGTCCTGTGCTGTGACCTTGACAAGTTGGTCAAGCTTTGACGGGCTTACTGATAAGCTTGTTACCAATCCATGGACCATGACTTCCATCTCCTTGTTGAGCTCTGTGGCATCTCCAGTGGTGGGAAGATAGGCTCTCGACAAAGTATCAGCTATAAACATATACTTGCCAGGTACATATGTAGTGTTGATCTGATACCGCTTTAACCTTAGCAACATCCTCTGCAGCCTTGGTGAGGCTCTGGACAGAGGTTTCCTGGTGATTGTCTCTAGGGGTTTGTGATCAGTCTGGACCTCAACAGGTCTACCATATACATATTGATGAAACTTGTCGCATGAGAATACAATGGCTAACTTTTTCAATCTGCGCATAGTTTTTCTCCGCCGACGTGAGTGACCTTGACGCATATGCGATCGGCTTCCCTTCTTGCATTAAGCACGCTCCGAGACCGTTTTGCGACGCGTCTGCCTGAATTGTTACAGGCTTCGTCTGGTCAAAGAAGTTAAGGACAGGTTTCGCTGTGAGGACGTCCTTGATGACTTTCAGCGCATGATCATGTGTTGTGTCCCAGATCCAAGCGATGTCCTTCTTAAGTAATTCTCTCAAAGGGGAGGTAATTTCCGACATGTTCGGAATGTACTTAGACAGATAGTTTACCATACCTAACAGTCTTTGTAGAGCTGGCATATCATCAGGCGTAGGCATGCTTACAATTGCCTCAATCTTGTCTGCATCAGGTTTAAGCCCTTCCTGTGTAATAACATTGCCCATGTATTTGACTGTTTCCACTTTGAATTGGATTTTTGACGGATTGAACTTAATGTTCTGTTCCCTCGCTCTCTCCATGACCTTGGTAATGATGCTGTCATGTTCTACAGAGTCCTTAGCTGCGATTATCATATCGTCAGCTATCATCCTCACACCACGGATGTCTCCAAAGGTTTCCTGGTTTTTCTTCTGGAAAACCTCACTTGCTGAGCTAATGCCAAAAGGCATGCGTTTGAATCTGTACCTGCCAAATGGCGTATTGAAGGTACACAGGTATGAAGATGGCTCATCCAATTCGACCTGCCAATAACCGTCCTTTTCATCAAGGATTGAGAAAACCTTCTTGTCGTGGAGCTCTGCAGAAATGTCTTCTGGGGTGGGGATTCTGTAGTGTTGTCTTTTGATTGCCGTGTTGAGATCCCTAGGGTCGAGACAAACCCTTAGTGATCCATTCTTTTTCTCAACTAGGACAATACTGTTCACCCATTCAGTGGGCTTGTCAACAGCAGCGATGATGTCATCCGCTTCCAGTTTACGTAAAGTCTCCTGCAGTCTTGACTGCAAGCTGAAAGGTATCTTACGGGGTGGGTGTATGACAGGCTGTACACTTGGGTCAAGTTCAATATGGTACTGACCTTTGAACTTCCCGAGTCCTGTGAACACATCTTGATTGTCCTCAACCAGTTTTGATTTATTAAGTGTTCCACCTTGTTCCTTCTGAACTGTGTGTATGTCTGACTTACTGTCTGTTCGCTCAACCAACTGTAGCTCCTTACAGGTCTGAAGACCTAGTATCGGTGGTGACTTGACATCAGCTATATAGAACTCAATGTCTGTGTTTCTACACCGCAGAATAGCCTTCCCTGTAGGTTTGACTTTGTGTCCACCATAGGCTGACAACACTATATTTGTCCGTATAAGTTTAGGCTTTCTGTTCAGCTTCTCGAAGCACGCTAATGGCATCACGTTAGCTTCTGCACCTGTGTCGAGTTTGAATTGAATTTTCTGATTGTTTACCTTTAGAATTGTAAACCAGCCCGTCTTACCCGTGTCGTTTATCTGCCCGACCTGTAGTTCTCTGATAAATAGGTCACTGAAACTGTCAGTGTCCTCCTCCGTTAAGGCAACATCATACACATGATTCATACGACCACTCTTCTTACCACTGCGACACAGATTCTTGAAGTGATTGTTTTTTCCACATTTGTGACACTGTTTACCGAACGCAGGACATTCATTTTTGGGGTGTGACTTGCCACAATTCCTACATTTCCATTTGTTCGAAGTAGCATGTTGTTGCTTATGTTGTGTTTTCTGTGGTTGTTTGGATTGTTTACCACCAAACGATTGTTTACGTTTGCTCACTGCGTGGACAGCTGTAGCGGCGGCACCAGTGGTTGTATCAGTACCGGGCTCAGATATTTCCTTCATCTGCTTCGCACTCGCCTTTGAGGCTCTGCAGATCTCAATCATGCGGTTTAGCGAGGGGTCTGCTGAATCTCTCAGCAATCTTTCTTTCAAACGGTCATTATCGATGCCAAAAATTACTCTGTCTCTAATCATCATGTCTTTCTGATCACCAAATTCACAGTTCTTTGCACGTGGTTTTAGTTCAGTAACAAAATGGTCTATCGACTCACCTTCTCTCTGTTTCGTTTCCCAGAACATGTACCTCTCAATTACCGTATATTTTCTCGGATTGCAGTACTCTTGGAACTTGTCTAGAACGGGTTTCAACTTCAGGTTGTCCCCCTCATTTTCAAACGTGAAATTGTTGTATATCTCCAGGCCTTCCTCGCCGATGGAGTGAAGCATAATGGCGACATTGGTAGCGTCTGGTTTTTCCGACCCGCCTGACGCAGTTAGATAGACGTTAAGTCTCTGAGACCACCGTCTCCAGTTTTCGCTTAGGTTGCCCCCGTCGAAAGACATGGGACTCGGAGGCTTAAACTGCTCCATTTCACTAGATTTCCCGTCTTTCTGACACCATGTTAGGAATCGACAACAAGAACCACGAGGCGCGGACAACTACGAAGTTTATTCAATGCTGCAATTTGATTGGACAATAATAGACAATTTATGGGTAATACTAAATGACTGCTTAGACATGCCTAAACGACTCGGACAGATATGTAATATACATACATGTATATATGTAACAATCATGCTTATCAGTTATACCAAATTGAGATTTTTTATCACTAATTACATTCTAATGATAGTATAGAGTGGGCATTCAAATATAAAATGAAATGCGTTTTCATTTTCATGTCCACATCTACATGCTGGTGGGTCATTCAGATGATCCATATATAAGTCACTATTTAGGTTGCTAGCATGATTCCTCCGCTGACAAATTATGACATTGAATTTTCTTGGCCCATAGTATTTAAATGTGCTGGCAATTTCTTCAGTGTTGTTCATGTTATCAGACTTGATGACATTTTTAAATTGTTGAAGGGAAGTAGCATTTAAAGTTTCTGCAGATAGAAGGTTAAATTATCTACACATTGAGGGAAAATAACTGTTGAAATAATTCTCAGTTAATTTATTTAAGGATTAACTTGAATATATTTTTCATGTTATGGAGATATAACACAAAAAAACGAAGTGTACTCTAAATAAACCGCAAAGCGGTTTATGATGAGAGTACACTCCTTTTTTTGTGTGTTATAGCTCCATAACATGAAAAATATATTCACGTTAATCCTTCTAATTTAATCTACTTTACACAATCCCTGTGGAAATCCGCTTTTATTGATGGACTCTTTTCTTTTAGAAATTATTGCGCTGCTGAATCAGCCAATCAAAAGCGACGTTACAAACGGCGACGTTATTTTTTTTACGTTTTGGGCTGAGAACATCATTTTTTAAGCCAATACAAATGCTTGTTACAAGCAAGATTACATTACATTACTATAAAGGTAGGGTTCAATGATGTGTTCTATGTACTTAGGCGATTCATTATCTAAACTTTTGAACATAAATACTAATTTATGACTTTTTCGCCTACAACAAAGTGATTCAAGTCCAGTTTCTGCACAAAGCTTGCAATGAGAGGTCCCTCTACGCAATCCTGTAATAATTCGTAATGCCTCTTGTTGAATTGACTCTTGAACATTTTTATTTTGGTTACTACAGTTATCCCTTTTCTATCCAATTTGTGTTTTAACATTCTCAATATATTCATTCTTCTACAGGCTAGCTCATAAATATTGTCAATATGATATGTCTATTCTCCATCACTACTCAAAGTTAAACCAAGATGCTTATGAGTTTGTTTATTAGTTACAGTTTCATTACCAAATAAGATATCTGGATGATTTTGTTCCCTTTAATAAAAAGTTTTAATAAAACCCCTCTGTTGATACTCTCTGCTTTCTATCTGAGCGATAATTACTAAACCATTGTAATGTTTTTCCTTTTATGCCATACGATTCCAATTTAAAAAATAGACCCCCATGCCAAACTCTATTTACATCACATAATACAAATCTGATTTCATTGTTATGATCCAAGTTATTTACAATAGTGTCATATATAGATAATAACTGGTTTACAGTCGAGTCTCTTGGTTAGAAGGCTGATTGGTGTTTCGTTATGATATCACATTCACACGAGCTATCACCGGTCACACGATCTATCAGCGGACACACGAGCTATCACCGGTCACACGAGCTATCACCGGTCACACGATCTATCACCGGACACACGAACTATCACCGGTCACACGATCGAGCTATCACCGGTCACACGAGCTATCACCGGTCACACGATCTATCACCGGACACACGAACTATCACCGGACACACGAACTATCACCGGACACACGATCTATCACCGGACACACGAACTTTCACCGGACACACGATCTATCACCGGACACACGATCTATCACCGGTTACACGATCTATCACCGGTCACACGATCTATCACCGGACACACGATTTATCACCGGTCACACGATCTATCACCGGTTACACGAACTATCACCGGTCACACGAGCTATCACCGGACACACGATCTATCACCGGACACACGATCTATCAGCGGACACACGAACAATCACCGGACACACGAACAATCACCGGACACACGATCTATCACCGGTCACACGAACTATCACCGGACACACGAACAATCACCGGACACACGAACAATCAACGAATTGTCTTTCTTCATGTATCAATGAACCCATTCTTATGCTCAAACTCAGATTCTGTGCTCTAGGCCATTTTTTTGTTCCAGTTACATATCTATCGACTATGGTAGCTATCTTTCCTCGTGTTCTCTCAGGGGTTCTACCATCCGATCTGTTTCAATCCATTTTCTTTTCAATATTCTTCCTCTTGCGTGTGCGGATAAGCGTAGGTTCATACTTCCCCCGCTCGTTTGTTTTTCAGACAGTGAAAATGACCGCATTTAAATGTGAAGTTCAGTTAGTAAATAATTGTCTATGGGTCCAGGTTCAGCAATCCAAAGAATACCAACGAGAGACCCTAACGCTGTCAGGTGACTTTTGTTTTTATAACAGTGTTGCCATTTTTTGTTTACTTTAGGAAATAGTATTTCGCGTTCCTAATGACCAAATATGCTGTGTTTCTTGTTTGGTTTTATCACGTTTGGATGATTCGCCGACTTAGGAGTGGAGCCTCGGTCGATCGAAGAGCTGATGGACATTTTTTTTATAATCGTGATAATAAATGAGAGTTTGTAAAAAGACAAACGTGTTTTTGCATGTACTGCCCATTTTGTTATAATTCAGTGTTTTTGTTTACATTAGCGGGCTAGCTCATCGCCACGCCCCCTTACCCATAAAAGGCGATTGCCACATCCGGGTTCATAGATCAGAGGTCAAAGCTCATTGGTCAGTTTAACTTGGCAGCTAAACATTTAGAAGAAAAAAAATTCAGAAGATCGCCATCTTTATTTATACAGTCGCAGCAATTTATTTGAATTTTCAACATCTTGTGCTTGTTGGCTTGTCGTTTATGCTTCAGTTTGCTTACAAACGACTGGTAGTTGATTTTGATCGAACTTTTTGTTATCTCCGCGAGGAAATTTCGATCGGTGAAGCTTCCCATGCATCAAAAACTGTGAGCCAGCATCAGGATCAACATAAAACATGGCGGCGGTACGCACGCTACAGGAACCGTTCCCCCAATGACGGCTGTGGAAGAAGAAAACAGACAGGGAAAGTAGACTTTTTGCTTTAATTGTCCCTTGTATGTAAGTAACGTTATATCTGTAGTTTTTCGATTTGGCGATGGCGAATAAAACTGTGTTGGTTTGGGGGCATAGCCTCATACGACGTATGGGACAATATTGTGACGAACAAACTTCCACCACCAATCTTGGTTTTCGCCAGGATTCGCACAGTATACAGATGGTTGGCTACTCAGGCGGTACCATTGACACATTACGACGATATATGGGCGACATTCATTTCTATCGACCCGACGTGATCTGTCTCCAAATAGCGGGGAATGACCTGAGCCGTCCAGAACTTACCCCCGACGTTGTTTTTAAAAACTTTACTTCTTTGATAGAACAGTTGTTCGCTGCCCCATTTGTGCAATATGTGGTAGTGTTTGAACTTTTCACGCGTCTGAGAACTCGTTCTCATAGAGGTGATGTAGACATTCATGTGTATAACCAGAGAGTAAAAGAGTTAAACAGCAGGCTTTCTTCCGCCCTTGACGGGAGTGTTTTTTGTAAATTTTGGCGACATGACCGCATGGCAGATTTAACCCGACTGTATGACTCGGATGGGGTTCATTTTAAACGACAACACCCATATTTCAAGTCTGTCCGAGGTGGTGTTTTATTTGGACTGAAAGCGAGTGATATGGCCCCACAATTCTAGATAGACCGAGTAATGTTACAATGACTTTTCTTCGATTTACCTCCCTTACAGCAGTAGACTTCAAGTCATATCATGAGAGACACTATATTTGTTACATTTTAGTGTTGTTGTTGTTTTATTTTCTTAAATATTGTTGCATATGTTCAGTTTTAAGCAATTAGTACCAATGAACATTTTGTAAGTTTAGATATTTTGTAAAACCTTGCCACATAATTTTAATCAATTCATATCAGTAATGTACTACACTGTTATACAGCATTAATCAAATTTATCATGATTTTATATCTGGTAAATTTAGATATTGTAATGGCATCAATGCCACTATATTTATTTTCTTTAAAAAATAAATAAATAATAGTATTGGCCCATGTGGGTTCATGATCAATAGAAAATCAGAAGGAATATATATTACTGGCCTTTGGTTGTCAAAAACCTTCATCATTCAGATTTGTCACTGGCCCATAGTGGTTTCAGTTCAAAAGGCTTCAGTTGTGTTACTGGCCCATGATGGTTTCAGTATTTTTTCCAATTTTTCATTTTGTTATGCATGCATTGTACAGCAGCGTGGCTCATACCGGTGCTTACAGCAATGTACTCACTATTGCCAATACTTCCTACTTGTAGGTAGTCGGTATACATGGTATGTTCTCCCTGTCTGTCATGCTGGTTATAATGGAGTCAAAAAATAATTATTATTTACTATTATACAAATTTACAGTGTTGATTACATTTTTACATCTTTGAGTACATTGGTATATACTCCAACTGCTATAACATCAATATTTCCTTCAATATTTTATATGTGGCTATACTACTAGAGCTATAATCTTATTTACACGTCACAATATACTGCAACAAATGATATGTCAAAATGCCTGCACATATGTCCTGTCATGCACTTCAGACACCAGACAGTATGCGTCCGAGACGGAAGGCGGTAGCCAATCATTCGACAATCCCCAAAAGGTCTCGGTTGGCTGAGAGTCAAGTTGATACAGCTACCTCTGCCCAAACAGGTGCTCAAACCAGAGAAGTACCAGGTACAGCAGAAGTACAAGAAAACAGTGTCGCCTCTGGGCGAATGATACCCGAGGCGGACGTTGAACAAATTGTCCAGAGGGCTGTGCAGCAAGGTGTGGAAAAAGCCTGTAGACAGTTTTTTCCCCAAATTAACTTTAATGCAGCAGGGGCCGGTGCTGTCTCAACATCCTCACTGGCTGCCTCAACATCCTCACGTTCATCAGCCACTGCTGAGCCGCCTATCTTGACAGGTTTTTCGCCTATAGACAACACCGGTGGTGAGGGTCACAATACACCAATATTCAACTCAGTGTTACATAGTGCTATAGATGTGGCAGCAACTGTTTCACAGGTGGCCCCAGACAATGAGTCAAATCCACAGGCATTTATTTCAACAGCCATTCCCCTGCCAGCAATGGTTTCTCAGCCTATGAAAGAAAAAATTTGGGCGGGGGAATATATTGATATGTCCCTCATTGACAAGAAGGATAATGAGGCCTTTGAACAGGTCATCAAGTACATGGCTGGGGTTCCTGTGGTTCAGTGGGTGCCTAAACTTAAAACCAAATCTCTGTCCATAGACCAGTGGACCAACAGTTTCCACATATATGCCAGCATATATTGTGAGAAAAAACCACAAGTGTTTGGGGCCCTCTTGAAATACATGTCAATCATACGCAAACTAGCCAGTAAAGGGGCTGATTGGCAGTTTTATGATACTTCATTTAGGCAGTTGCAGGCAAAAAACGGGGAGCAGGGCTGGGACCGTGTAGAGTGGGAACTTTGGCACGAGGCTATCATACGAAAAGCTGGGCAAACCTCACAACAGACAAAACAGTCGTTCACTCTCACACACCCAAAAGGTTTTTGTTTCAAATTTCTTGAGAGTAGAAATTGCCCTGGAGCGGAGGGGGGCTGTAAACATTTTCATGGCTGTCCAGCATGTCACGGCTCTCACCACCCCAGTAATTGCACTGCTTCCTCAGTAGCACCGCGGTCCCATGCGGGGTCCATACCTACTTTTCGTCCCCAACGCAACCAAAATCCATACACTCCACACCGCTTTCAACCATATGCCCCAAGACCACGTGGTTTCCCCAGAAATCGTTACCCCTATTATCGCCGATAGGCTCGCAGAGATGTTAGCAGGTTATGATAAAGACAAAACCCACTATCTTGTACAAGGTTTTACAGAAGGCTTTCACATTCATTATGATGGGGGGGATTTCAAACAAACATGTCAGAACCTTAAGTCTGCAAAAGATTTTCCCCATATTATTCAAGACAAACTTCAGAAAGAATTACAGGCAGGGCGTATTGATGGCCCCTTTACGTCTCCCCCCTACAATGAATTTCATGTCAGCCCCATTGGTGTGGTCCCTAAGAAAGATCCTGGTAAATATCGAATGATTCACCACCTTAGTCACCCAAAAGGTCTATCGATTAATGATGGAATCAGCACAGAGTCGTCAACGGTGCAGTACGCCACAATATCGGATGCAATTAAGCACATTAAACAGCTAGGCCAAGGTAGTTTTTTTAGCTAAGACTGACATCGAATCAGCATTCCGAATTATACCCATACATCCGGACGACCGCCGGTTGTTAGGCTTACAGTGGGATGGGAAAATATATTTCGACAGATGTTTACCTATGGGTTTATCAGAAAGTTGTAAAATCTTCGAAGAACTCAGTACTGCACTAGAATGGATAGCTTATACCAAACTGAACGCCCCAGCAGTTGTTCATGTATTAGATGATTTTCTTTTTGTTGCCCAAACTGAAACAGAATGCAAAGCTATTCTTCATTCCTTTCAAGAGATGTGTGAATATATGGGTATCCCATTAGCCCCCGAAAAAACTTTTGGACCTGAACAGGTATTGCCATTCCTTGGTATCACTTTGGACACCAGAAACATGGAAGCTAGACTTCCTCAAGATAAGTTGGTTAAATGCAAAGAACTTATCACCTCATTTAAAACCCGCAAGAAAGTAACCTTAAAAGATCTGCAATCCCTTATTGGTACATTACATTTTGCCACTACTGTTGTCTTACCGGGACGGGCCTTCTTGCGAAGACTTATTGATTTAACTATGGGAGTTAACAAGCCATTCCACCTTATTCGTCTTACAAAGGCGGCCAAGGCCGACCTTGTCATGTGGGAAGAATTTCTACAAGACTTTAATGGTTCCCAGTTCTTCTTAGACGAAAAATGGTTGTTCAGTGATAATATCAAATTTTTCACAGACTCATCTTCTAAAGGCTATGGGGGTATATTTCAGAACCAGTGGTTTTATGGTACTTGGGTCCCAAAAATACGACAGAAAGGCATTAACATAGCCATACTGGAGTTATATCCAATTGTATTAGCTATTTTAGCTTGGGGTGAACACCTTCAACATAAATGCATCTGGTTTTTCACCGACAACCAGGCTCTGATCCCAGTAATTAACAAACAATCATCGCGAGATCCAGTTATCATGCGGCTAATACGCAAGTTAGTATTGTTATGCCTAAAGTACAATATACTTTTTCGATGTGTCCATATCAAAGGTCATGACAACACACTAGCAGATGCTTTATCTCGTTTACAGGTAGAGAATTTCAAAAAAGTATGTCCATCGGCCTCCCCAAAGCCAACATCAGTGCAGACACTGTTGGATCAGGAACTTTACCTATTACGTTGAAAAAATTGATGACTGCTGGTCTGGCACCAGCTACCCAAAAAACTTATAACAAGGTTTTGTCCGACTTGGACAGCTTCTGTACCACTGTGTTGCACACTCCTGCTCATATTCCACTTAGTTATGCCACCGTTGCACTTTATGTAGCTCATTGTCATGAGAAACGTTTTTCGCCCTCTACGATAACTTCACATTTATCAGCGATAGCATACGTACACAATATTGCGGGTCATACAGATCCAACAAAGTCTTTCACTATTCGAAAGCTTTTGGCTGGAGCATCCAAAATTTCCCCAACATATGATACACGTCTTCCCATTACTGAACCAGTCCTTCATAGGTTAGTATCTTCATTGACCTTTCTTTGTCCTGACCAGTACGAACAACATCTTTATCGTTCCATCTTCACTTTAGCCTTTTATGGCTTGGCTCGCATAGGCGAACTTGTTTACACCAGTTCCCAGGTTGTCAAAAATGTTCTCCAACTTTCAGATATACATATCGGCTATCACCACAACAAACCCACCAGTATTCAGATAAACTATTCTAACTTTAAACATAACTCAGACAATAGAGTACACAGTGTCACAGTGGCTAGTCTAGAGAAAGATTCTATAATATGCCCGGTCAACGCATTATTGGGGTACTTGTCAGTACGGGGGCCGAGCCAGGGTTACCTGTACCTCAACAAGGA
Organism: Mizuhopecten yessoensis; assembly: GCF_002113885.1. NCBI lineage: Eukaryota > Metazoa > Mollusca > Bivalvia > Pectinida > Pectinidae > Mizuhopecten > Mizuhopecten yessoensis. The sequence continues at coordinate 53,839 of NW_018479944.1, read as the reverse complement.
TCAACAGCCAGTAGTCCGATATACCTTTGATTTAACAATCAAACGTTGCCTTCGATTTTGCGAGTTAGATAGCTCCCAGTATAAAGGTCACTCTTTCAGGATTGGGGGGGCAACATTAGCAGCGGAAAGAGGCATGACAGATGCCAAAATTCGCTTATTGGGCAGGTGGAAATCGGAAGCATTTAAAAAGTACATCCGTTCAGTTCCCATATACAATCCCAATCAACATTAAGGATACAGGCGCGTTGGCCCCTGTATGAAAAACACTTTTAGGCTTTAATAATAACATAGGTAATCGGCAGGCGGGTGGGCCCCTGCTTAGTTTTGAGCAACATATTGAACAAGTGTTTATTGCAAGGCACGTGACGTGGGTCCCTACACAGTCTAAACCCGGAAGGACAATGGTAAAATAATTCCTCTTGTGGACAGCACATATGTGTTGGACTGGTTACTTTATATGTACATATATTTTAAGTATATAGAAACAGTTAAAAAACAGTATACAAGTTCATATAAAATATATATATATATATATACATGTGTGTAGGAATGTTACAAATTGATTTAATTCTTAATATATGGTTCCATATGTATGCATATTATGTTATGTATTTTTGTTAACAAATGTCGCAAAGGAATAGGCCACTAAAGGCCATATATCGAATACTAGCACATTGCCATGTTTATATATTCTATTACATCATCACCATAATCAATTTCACCACATAGGCGCGTGGGGCCCTATGTCACTCTGAACGGTATGGTGTTGTGGTGTGTTTGTTAGTCACAGGATATTTAGTTTTCCTTACATGATTGTTCAGTGTAACATAACTTTGCGAGTTTTCCAGTATTTTCTCCAGTTATTACTTATTAGCTTTCTCCATGCTGTTTGGGTGGCGGATGACAATAAAGTATATTGTCATTTTGGCGGATGGTTTTTTCTTCCGCTCACCTTTGCTTATATTTTATAGACATTTTAATTTGTTTGAAGAAATAATTGGATTTTTTCGAAATCATGTGTTACTAAGATCAAGAATTAGTAAAAGAAGTTTTTTATCCAAATTTTTCAGAATATGAATAAAAAATTGCGGCCACTTCCTAAAAAGTGAGCCAATTTTTCGCCAATCACAAATGTTTTGGTGTTATTTTGTTGGAGAAATGATGAGACATTAAGCAAACAGAGCTTCACAGCATGGAGTAGTTTTCATCACTTGACAGATACATGTATAATTATAGAGAAGGTATTGGGAGGTCAAGAGACAGACAGCACATGAGCTTTTAAGATCGTCAGCACAATATTTAGGTTTTGCAGTAAAAGCAAAAAGGAATTATATAGTTAAGGTTGTCTACCATCTGTTCAGTCTATTGGTACGTGTCTAAGTATTTTGTATATTGGTGTATTCACGAAGTTTTCAGTTAGTATCAACTCTACCTTTTACAGATCAATGCCACAGCGACCTTGAAATTAAGCAGACAAGACCTACTAATGACTTACAGTGTACTACACCTGTACTATCACGTGAATGTGACCTGACACAGCTGTGACGTGACATACGTATGACGAACATAATATACCTATAGGATAACACACCTGTGCTATGACGTGTATGTGACCTGACACAGCTGTGACGTGACATACGTATGACGAACATAATAAACCGATAGGATAACACACCTCTGCTATGACGTGTATGTGACCTGACACAGCTATGACGTGACATACGTATGACGAACATAATAAACCGATAGGATAACACACCTCTGACGTAACATGACTATGAAAAACATGACATACCTGTTAGTTAACACACATGTGACGTGGTATACCTCTGACGTGGTATACCTTGACGTAACATATCTTTGACGTGACCCATTTGTGACCTGACATACTTATGACGTACGATTCATGTGGCAAACTAACAGAGCCACGTATGTCTTCAATGCTGTGATTGTTTTTGACATCGATTATCGTCAACAAAGTACTTTCGATACTTTTTTTCCCTACGGTACATTATATGTTCCACACAACCATAAGCAAAAACTCCACACTATAATAAGAATAACACAATATTTCAACATCAATTTAATAAATTATTCAACACATTATTTATTTCGACAAACACTGTTGGTTTACAAACATCTATTGAATTTTATGTCGATTGTAGCTCTTCAGCATCACCGGTATCGCTGGTTTAAATGTCCTACATATGTAAACTGCATGAAGAAATTCCTAAAACCCTAACACCTTTGACAACATGTTACCCATCCTCGATATCCAGGGGTTACGCTCACGTACGCTCTGAGCGTGCAGATAGCGTAAGTGAGCGTAAGTGAGCGTAAGTGAACGTAAGTGAGCGTAAGTGAGCGTAAACGCTGGATATCGATCATGCATGCTACTTAGTTTTGGAAAATAAATCTTTAACGTCCTTTTAGTTTTTAATTCTGGATCTCAGGATGGGTTTCGTCCTGCTAAAACATTTGTATAATATATTGACAACGAGAGCATCTTGGAAGCTGATACGGGTCGCCTTCCCTATCAAGTCCTGATATTTGGGATTTTTAGTCCGCATTGTCGGAGAACCGTTCGTCGAAAACGCCTGTAAAACAAAACAGTGCCAACTTGGTAGTGAGAAAACATAAATATCATCTGTATAGATCTGGATTTAACGCCCGTTAAAATTAATATGATTTAAAAAATAATATGTTAAAACATTAAGCTTATTGGGTAACTTCTTTTTAAACTCAAACTCAATTTCGTCAAATATTTAAGAACGTAGATTGAGAATTAAGAATTAAGATGGAAAACAATTAACCCTATAACAAAAACACACAAAAAAATGAACATTATTCAATCAACGAATGATGAATCAAAATAAATAAATCAGTATAATAATATATGTAATAAACAAACGAAAATTCATAAGGTAAACAAGTTAAAAAAAAACAGAAAAATAAACTATGTTTACCATTGGACCGTAATGCATTAGACTTGTGTAGTCATAAGGTACGTCTCGTGAGGACGAGACAGCTTTGTTAAACTTCTGGAAGTTGTGTCTCATACTCGTCTGTACGTTAGTCCATTCGATGTTCAGGTATTCGTCTCTGTCGGGCCGAGACTGCTCGTGGACCATGCCCAGTGCGTGCCCTATCTCGTGGGCTATTATATGTCTCTGTCAGTAACAAGACACTCCGTAAACAAGAATACATGTGGTCAGGTCGAATTCAAGACATAGATTATACAAATATACAAATTGGCCACATCTCGTCGGAAACTATAGATTTTGTCGGCAAATAATTATATAACTATATAGACCTATCATATCTCATGAAATAGTATAGACATCTATTGGAAATATTATACAAAGTTATTGGTGGGCGTTATCTCATGGGCTTTTATCGACTCTTGTAGGAAACAAATCACAAATGATATAATAATAAGGACCTGGGCTTTATTCTGGGGTATTGTAAATTTCTATCGGATACACGACAGACATTTTAAAACTATTAATCATATGGACATGCTGAATTTCGTTGACTATTGCAAGTTTGTGTTCGAAGCAAGACACTTATTATACAGTTATATGTGTGGGTCCCTTCTAATTGGCGGCATATATTATAGATTTATATCGGAAACACGTAACTACATATACTTACACAAGTACATGGACATGCTGTATCTCGTTAGCTATGATATTTTTTTTTATCGAAAATAATACACTTAAACAATGTAATACAATAACAGGGTAGACACTATCTCGTGTCCAATAATAATCTAATATATTATTCAGTATTTCATGATCGCCTGAACAGAGAATCAATCTATGAAACAAAACGAAGATAATGTTAAGTATACATTGTGTATGAGAAAGAAGTATGAAAAGGGGGATAAATGTTACTTACCACACGACAAGGAGGCGTGCTACTTACCACACGACAAGGAGGCGTGCTACTTACCACACGACAAGGAGGCGTGCTACTTACCACACGACAGGGAGGCGCTCTACTTACAAAACGACACAGAGGCGTTCTACTTACCAAACGACAAGGAGGTGCGCTATTTACCACACGACAGGGAGACGCTCTACTTACAAAACGACACAAAGGCGTTCTACTTACCAAACGACAAGGAGGCGCTTAACTTACAAAACGACAGGGAGGCGCTCTACTTACCACAAGACACGGAGGCGCTCTACTTACCACACGACAGGGAGACGCTTACCACACGACAAGGAGGCGCTCTAATTACCACACGACAAGTAGGCGCTCTATTTACCACTCGACAAGGAGGCGCTCTACTTACCACACGACAAGGACGCGGTCTTCTTACCACCCGACAAGGAGGCACTCTACTTACCACGCGACAAGGAGGCGCTCTAATTACCACCCGACAAGGAGGCGCTCTTCTTACCACCCGACAAGGAGGCACTCTACTTACCACCCGACAATGAGGCGCTCTAATTACCGCATGATATGGAGGCGCTCTACTTAACACACAACAAGGAGGCGCTCTACTTATCACCCGACAAGGAGACGCTCTACTTACCACCCGACAAGGAGGCGCTCTAAATACCACATGATAGGGAGGCGCTCTACTTACTACACGACAAGGATGCGCTCTTCTTACCACACAAGGAAGCGCTCTACTTACTACACGACAAGGATGCGCTCTTCTTACCACACAAGAAGGAGGTGCGCTACTTACCACCCGACAAGGAGGCGCTCTAATTAACACCCGACAAGGAGGCGCTCTAATTACCACCCAACAAGGAGGCGCTCTAATTACCACATGATAGGGAGGCGCTCTACTTACCACCCGACAAGGAGCCGCTCTACTTACCACCCGACAAGGAGGCGCTCTAATTACCACCCGACAAGGAGGCGCTCTAATTACCACCCAACAAGGAGGCGCTCTAATTACCACACGATAGGGAGGCGCTCTACTTACCACCCGACAAGGAGGCGCTCTAATTACCACCCGACAAGGAGGCGCTCTAGTTAC
>NW_018479944.1:12484-45777 GCF_002113885.1 Mizuhopecten yessoensis | reverse complement strand
GGAGACGCTCTACTTACCACCCGACAAGGAGGCGCTCTAATTACCACATGATAGGGAGGCGCTCTACTTACTACACGACAAGGAGGCGCTCTAATTACCACACGATATGGAGGCACTCTACTTACCACACGACAAGGAGGCGCTCTATTTACAACACGACAAGGAGGCGCTCTAATTACCACAAGACACGGAGGCACTCTATTTACCACACGCCACTGATGCACTCGACTTACCACCCGACAAGGAGGCGCTCTACTTACCACCCGACAAGGAGGCGCTCTAATTACCACACGATAGGGAGGCGCTCTACTTACCACCCGACAAGGAGGCGCTCTAATTACCACATGATGGGGAGGCCTCTAATTACAACCCGATATGGAGGCGCTCTACTTACCACACAACAAGGAGGCGCTCTACTTACCACCCGACAAGGAGGCGCTCTAATTACCACATGATAGGGAGGCGCTCTACTTACCACCCGACAAGGAGGCGCTCTAATTACCACATGATAGGGAGGCGCTCTACTTAGTACACGACAAGGATGCGCTCTTCTTACCACACAACAAGGAGACGCTCTACTTACTACACGACAAGGAGGCGCTCTAATTACCACACGACATGGAGGCACTCTACTTACCACACGACAAGGAGGCGCTCTATTTACCACACGACAAGGAGGCGCTCTAATTACCACAAGACACGGAGGCACTCTATTTACCACACGCCACTGATGCACTCGACTTACCACACAACAGGAAGCAGCGCTTTACTTACAACATTAAACGGAAGCGCTTTACTTACCACACGACACGGAGGCGCTAGGTTTATTGGCTGGTATTTCACAGTCCCTTTTGTAAGCATAGGATTCCTCCCTAATGGTGAGGAACACCTTAACAACAACACAAACAGTAACAGGTCAACAACGTCAATATTAGTAACCGTTCGATATCGAATAATAAGGTATGTATCGTCTCACACGTCGGTTTTAACACTCATAAAGATTATTATTTTTTAGGTTTTCATTATTTTTTAGGTTTTCATTATTTCATTATTTTTTAGGTTTTCATTATTTTTTAGGTTTTAATTGGTTTTTGATGAGAGTTAAATTTACAAATGGAGTAAAACCTGTAAAAGAATGCCGTTTTGCGACGCAACAATATCAGAGCGTCTGGACATCAAATTTGACAAATCAGTGTCACTTTTAACACCAAACACTGCTCTCTGATTGGTCGGAATAGATTACTATCAACTTTATTTTCTACTGAAAACCTTATTTTCACCGATAAAACTTAAAAAAAATGACTCTCCTGAATAAAAACCTCCAGACTATTAATAAGCTATAAACTATGCAAAAACGTTATTTTGAATATCGACAACGTGATACATTGGCTCATGCCACAGTCCCAAAACAACGACAGACCACGGTGTCATGATGTACGTCATTACATCAACTACGATATTGAAGAAAAATATAAAATACTAAAAACTACAAAATTGATAAATAAATAGAAGCCGATTCATTGAATCGCATAGACTGCCTAGTAGAGACCACATTCAAGCATCGAAAACCCAAATAAAATTCCATTTTCATACAATGCATGTCAATGTATAACAGAACCACCACACCAGTACTGCCTGAGTAATATTCTTTTTTTCTTCCTGCTGAATATTTCTTTTTCATATTTTCAATTTAACAAAACATGAAAACGACCTTTTTGTTCCATTGGATTTTAAGAAAACTTGGTTCCGAAAAGATTAGGTGTTGTGACCTAGCTGAATTCCATTCAAGGGCGACAACTTTTCTTGTAGCTTTAAATAAACACAAAAGTTCATGGAGGGGCTTTGCTGTTAACTCAAACATTATCATCATATTGTGCATGTTTAGTACAAACATAATCTCATATCCTCACCGATACCGACCGGCAATCTACAACAAAGCAGTGCGTCATTAGCACTTGTAATAATCAATCAAATGCAGAATGGTGAATTACTTTCTTCAAACCTCGAGATAAAAAAAACTATATAAAATTTGTAACAGCCAAAAAAGTAGGTTTAATGACAAAAATTATATGAACTTGTTTATTCGAGATAATAAACGGGCCGCTGTGGCCGAGTGGTAACGTCATCTGGCATTCTGCTACTACTAGCCCTCCGCCAGGTACTCTCCGCAGGTCGGTGGTGTTTCTTCGGGTACTCCGGCTTTCCTCCACCACCAAAAGCAGGCACGTCCTCAAAGGACCATAGCTTTTAATAGGACATAAAACCCGAACAAACCAAACCACTTGTGACAAAAATGCCTATACAAAATCTAAATTTACCGTATATGGCCGGAGATAAAAAAAAAGTTAAATGATATTTTAAAGGCCATGGTTAATAATCCAACACAGGAGCATTGGGTTTTAAACGCTGTAACCATTATAGACACCACAACCAGTGTAGCTCTCTGGTCTGCTTACCCTGTTCCGTTACGTATAAACACGAACGGTAGTTTTTTGACGTGGATGTCGTATGGCGTCGGCGATCTGAACCGGACAAACGTCTTCTGCTGCCATTCCTCAATGGCTTCGTGTATTAGTTTGACTTGTGCTGTAGCTATTTCAAAAACGAGAGAACAAAACATAATAAGCTCTGGGTTTCCGGTTTTGTTAATAAACGTTCCGTTTTCAAGATGAAAGGTTACGTAAGTCCTTTTATGGCAACTAATCCAAAAAATAAGAAACTTAAATACGTGCATTAGGCATTAATCCATTTCAAAACATTTTTGGCAATTAAAATTTGAGAATTATCTTTAATATTTATAAATTTTATTTGATACAAAGGTATGATCGTGATACTGACAAAATATGATCAATAATAAAAAAATTAAAAAAAAATCCCCTTTAATCTGTATTATTTATAACGTGTGTGTTGTACCTGTTTACTGTATTATCTAAACCGTGTGTGTTGTACCCGTTTACTGTATTATCTATAACGTGTGTGTTGTACCTGTTTACTGTATTATATATAACGTGTCTGTTGTACCTGTTTACTGTATTATCTAAAACGTGGGTGGTGTACCTGTTTACTCTATTATCTATAACGTGTGTGTTGTACCCATTTTCTGTATTATCTATAACGTGTGTGTTGTACCAATTTACTGTATTATCTATAACGTGTGTGTTATACCTGTTTACTGTATTATCTATAACTGTGTTGTACCAGTTTACTGTCTTATCTATAACGTGTGTGTTGTACATGTTTACTGAATTATCTATAACGTGTGTGTTGTACCTGTTTGCTGTATTATCTATAACGTGTGTGTTGTACCCGTTTACTGTATTATCTAAACCGTGTGTGTTGTACCCGTTTACTGTATTATCTATAACGTGTGTTTCGTACCTGTTTACTGTGTTATCTTTAACGTGTGTGTTGTACCTGTTTACTGCATTATCTATAACGTGTGTATTGTACCTGTTTACAGTACTATCTATAACGTGTTTGTTGAACGTGTTTACTGTGTTATCTATAACGTGTGTTTTGTACCTGTTTACTGTATTATATATAACGTGTGTATTGTACCTGTTTACAGTACTATCTATAACGTGTTTGTTGGACATGTTTACTGTGTTATCTATAACGTGTGTTTTGTACCTGTTTACTGTATTATATATAACGTGTGTGCTGTACCTGTTTACTGTATTATCTATAACTGTGTTGTACCAGTTTACTGTATTATCTATAACGTGTGTATTGTACCTGTTTACAGTACTATCTATAACGTGTTTGTTGAACGTGTTTACTGTGTTATCTATAACGTGTGTTTTGTACCTGTTTACTGTATTATCTATAACATGTGTGTTGTACCTGTTTACTGTATTACCTATAACGTGTGTGTTGTACTTGTTTACTGTATTATCTATAACGTGTGTTTTGGACCAGTTTACTGTATTATCTATAACGTGTGTTCTGTACCTGTTTACTGTGTTATCTTTAACGTGTGTGTTGTACCTGTTTACTGTTTTATATATAACGTGTCTGTTGTACCTGTTTACTGTATTATCTAAACCGTGTGTGTTGTACCCGTTTACTGTATTATCTAAACCGTGTGTGTTGTACCCGCTTACTGTATTATCTATAACGTGTGTGTTATACCTGTTTACTGTATTATCTATAATTTGTGTGTTGTACCTGTTTACTGTATTATGTATAACGTGTGTGTTGTTCCTGTTTACTGTATTATATATAACGTGTGTATTGTACCTGTTTACAGTACTATCTATAACGTGTTTGTTGAACGTGTTTACTGTGTTATCTATAACGTGTGTTTTGTACCTGTTTACTGTATTATATATAACGTGTCTGTTGTACCTGTTTACTTTATTATCTATAACGTGTGTGTTGTACCAATTTACTGTATTATCTATAACGTGTGTGTTATACCTGTTTACTGTATTATCTATAACTGTGTTGTACCAGTTTACTGTCTTATCTATAACGTGTGTGTTGTACCCATTTTCTGTATTATCTATAACGTGTGTGTTGTACCAATTTACTGTATTATCTATAACGTGTGTGTTATACCTGGTTACTGTATTATCTATAACTTGTGTGTTGTACTTGTTTACTGTATTATCTATAACGTGTGTGTTATACCTGTTTACTGTATTATCTATAACTTGGGTGTTGTACCTGTTTACTGTATTATCTAAACCGTGTGTGTTGTACCCGTTTACTGTATTATCTAAACCGTGTGTGTTGTACCCGTTTACTGTATTATCTATAACGTGTGTATTGTACCTGTTTACAGTACTATCTATAACGTGTTTGTTGAACGTGTTTACTGTGTTATCTATAACGTGTGTGTTGTACATGTTTACTGAATTATCTATAACGTGTGTGTTGTACCTGTTTTCTGTATTATCTATAACATGTGTGTTGTACCTGTTTACTTTATTATCTATAACGTGTGTGTTGTACCCGTTTACTGTATTATCTAAACCGTGTGTGTTGTACCCGTTTACTGTATTATCTATAACTTGTGTGTTGTACTTGTTTACTGTATTATCTATAACGTGTGTTTTGTACCTGTTAACTGTGTTATCTATAACGTGTGTGTTGTACATGTTTACTGAATTATCTATAACGTGTGTGTTGTACCTGTTTGCTGTATTATCTATAACGTGTGTGTTGTGCCTGTTTACTGTATTATCTATATCGTGTGTGTTGTACCTGTTTACTGTATTACCGATAACGTGTGTGTTGTACCTGTTTACTTTATTATCTATAACGTGTGTGTTGTACATGTTTACTGAATTATCTATAACGTGTGTGTTGTACCTGTTTGCTGTATTATCTATAACGTGTGTGTTGTACCCGTTTACTGTATTATCTAAACCGTGTGTGTTGTACCCGTTTACTGTATTATCTATAACGTGTGTTTTGTTCCAGTTTACTGTATTATCTATAACGTGTGTTTTTTACTTGTTTACTGTATTATCTATAACGTGTGTTTTGTACCTGTTTACTGTATTATCTATAACCTGTGTGTTTTACTCACTGCATTTAGATTCTTTATCTATCGCCATAAGAACCTCGTGATTGTCCCAAATCAGATTATTTGCTGTTGGCACTTTTATTTTTTTCCGGACACTGGTTCCATTTTGTTGTGAGCTACTAATATGATCAATAATAAAAAAATTAAAAAAAAATCCCCTTTAATCTGCTTTATTTATAACGTGTGTGTTGTACCTGTTTACTCTATTATCTATAACGTGTGTGTTGTACCCATTTTCTGTATTATCTATAACGTGTGTGTTGTCCCTGTTTACTGTGTTATCTATAACGTGTGTGTTGTACCTGTTAACTGTATTATCTATAACCTGTGTGTTTTACTCACTGAATTTAGATTCTTTATCTATCGCCATAAGAACCTCGTGATTGTCCCAAATCAGATTATTTGCTGTTGGCACTTTTCTTTTTTTCCGGACACTGGTTCCATTTTGTTGTGAGCTACTCATAAAATACAACAGTAAATAGTTTGTTTTAGAACGCATACAAAATAACCTTAAATCATGTACATTTATAACATAAATACTGAAGTTATATTTGTTACACAAATACCTACATAATATCATTTTACCATTTTGAAATATGTTTTTCTTCGTAACTAAATTCACCGGTGGTTGTCATTACAACATTCAACTAAAAATACTAATATATGTAAATATGCAACATAAAGGTTGTTCAATGTTGAGTATTGTAGAGATTTTATGTTGAAGTATTCCAAAAATACAAACCCATAACAGGTAGATTACCTAGTCGTTCATCAGCACGCTCACGCACACTCAGAGCTGATATATGGAGCGATAAATCAGGATATTTTGGTGAGATCCTAGACCAAGCCTGCTCCAACACGATCTTTTAATAATTCATATTTTTAGGTTGTTCGGTATGAACGAGAGAAATCAAAGTCTGATTGTAAGCGGATGACATAGAGAGAATCACGTGATTGATCGTAGACTTGGTAATTGATACATAATGGCAAAAAAAAACTCCAAGTTGATGCAGCATTTGACAATACGCATGTAGACATCTTTTGAGATCGAGCGGCATCAGTGTTTTACTGTAGGCTGGTAATTAGGTCTGTCTTACTGTAGGCTGGTTAGGTATGTTTTATTGTAGGCTAGTAAGGTCTGTTTTACAGTAGGCTTGTTAGGTCTGTTTTATTGTAGGCTTGTTAGGTCTGTTTTACTGTAAGTTGGTAAGGCCTGTTTTTCTGTAGGCTGGCCAGGTCTGTTTAACTGTAGGCTGGCTAGGTCTGTTTTATTGTAGGCTGGATAGGTCTGTTTTACTGTAGCCTGGTTGGTCTGTTTTACTGTAGGATGGTTATGTCTGTTTTACTGTAGCCTGGTTGGTCTGTTTTACTGTAGGCTGGTTAGGTCTGTTTTACTGTAGGATGGCTAGGTCTGTTTTACAGTAGGCTGGCTAGGTCTGTTTTACTGTAGGCTGGTTAGGTCTGTTTAACTGTAGGCTAGTTAGTTCTGTTTTACTGTAGGCTGGCTAAGTCTATTTTACTGTAGGCTGGTTAATATAAACTTTATTTCATTCCAAATTAACTTGCATTACATCACATAACATACAAAGTACAGAGGAATGGGATCCGGAAACAAGTTGAAATAACTTAAATAAATCCCTTTCCGAGAATTTATCTCATTAATTTAGGGCATGATGGTATAGTTACTGAATTCTATGGAAAGAAATATAAACACTTAAAACAATAGCTTACTTTTAAACGTAGTTCAAGGGATATTTGAAATGAGAGTAAAAGAAAAGGGGTACAGGGGGTGGGGGTGGTGGGGGTATAGATGCCCGTGCCAAAAAGAATAGAAGGAGAAGAAATAGGTGATGTGAAACAAAGGATCGTTGTATAATGAATAGAACTTAGTCAAATCTTTCAGAATGGATGATGACGTTTTGTACAGATGAAAAATTTAAGGCATTTTCGTCATCTGTAAGCTCATTATTCCCGAACAAAAGTAAATCAGTTGAGAGTGGATGATTGATTTCGTTAAATGTATGCAACCGTAGTTGAGAAAAAAGACAACAATGTAATAGATAATGTTCATTGGTTTCATTTGCTTGCATGCAAGAACACAGAGGACTATCAATTAGATTTCTCTGGTATAGATAAAACTTAAGGGAACTACACTCCATTCTTAATCTAGCATGATGTATCTACCCCAGTCTGGTACCATTCAAGTAGAAAATTTTAATTTTGTGAGAGGGCTTGCGTAGATAGGTTTTAAGTTAATAGATTGAAGGGTCGTTCTTGACATAGTCAGGCAAGGAGTTCCAGATACTGATGACAGATGGCAAAAAAGATTTATTATAGAGACTAGTATGACTAACTAGTGGACGAAAATTATTTCCCGTGCGAGTATCATGGTTGTGGTAATTACGGTTACGCTGAGGTAGAATATCTAGAAGATATTGAGGAGCCAGACCATGAACCATTTTGTGGAAAAGAATAAGCTTGTGCTGTTTACGTCTTTCCTCGAGGGGAGACCAACCTTTTTCAGTATAAAGTTTAATTCTACTTGTGAGTCTAGTGCCGCCAGTGACTATGCGTGCTGCTTCTAATCGAAGATTTTCTAATAATTCAGATTGATCTTTAGTAAGGCAGTCCCATAAGATATCGCCATAGTCTAATATAGGTCGAATAAGAGTGTAGTACATAGTTTGGAGACTATACCTGTCCAAAGAGAATTTAAATTTACGTAAGATATTTATTTTAGGTGAAATCTTAGATATCAAATAATTGATGTGTTCATTCCAATGACCATTTCCAGAGAGAGAAAATACCTAAATGCTTGTGTGTAGCAACTTCAGGGATGTTAGTATTGTTCATATTTAAGGGAGGATGAAACGGTTTAATGGTTGTTCTACTAATGAGCAGGGTTTCTGTTTTGGAAGGGTTAAAATTTACTAACCATCTTTGCGACCAGTTATGAAATGTATTAAGGTCACTATTAAGAATATTTGCGCTGACTCTAGGAATATCAACGGTTACGTAAAGAGAGGTGTCATCAGCGAATAACTTTATTTTAGCTTGTATATCTTTAACAATGTCATTTATATATATATCAAAAATAAAAAAAGGTCCAAGAATTGAGCCATGTGGAACACCAGCCTTAACATTTTACCAATTTGATTTTTTTCCATTGATGACAACTCTCTGCTTTCGATCGGAAAGATAATTTTCAAACCAAACTAATAGCGAATTTCGAATCCCATAGCTGGATAATTTACAAAGAAGGCCTTTATGTCAAACTCGATCGAAAGCTTTGCTAATATCACAGAAGACCATACGTATTTCCTTACCATTGTCTAAGGCTAAATATATATCATGAATGATCGCAAGAAGTTGATTTGATGGTGAGTCACCGTGCCTAAACCCAGATTGATGGGGGGGATAGGAGGGAGTGAGTGTGCAAAAAATTGTAGACATTTGAAGACACATTTTTCCATTAATTTACCAACGATCAATAGCAGTGATATAGGTCTGTAATTAGTTAATATAGACTTGTTATCTTTTTTATGCACAGGGGTGACGTTAGCAAGCTTCCATTCAGATGGGAATAACCCAGATCTAATTGACCTGTTAAAGAGATTTCTTCAGGGGACACATATGATATTTACTGATTCTTTAGGAAGACGAGGATTTACCAGGTCAGGACCAATGGCCTTGGACAGTCAGTGGTAAGAATAGCATTTCTGACATCATTAGCTGTGATGTTAATATCAGATAAGGAATTATTGCATTCGTTGTTAATGTTAGGGAGATTTACATTGGAATCATCAACTGTAGACTGGGCACAAAAGAAGTCATTAAATAAGCAAGCTTTCTCAAAGTCATTTGAGACAGTGCTATTGTTAAGAAGCAATGGTGGTATACAAAATTTACCAGAGTTAGGTAATAGTTGCTTTACAGTTTTCCACCATTGTTTAGCACTGATGTTGGAAGGTTTGCGAAGTTCGCTATATAAATTAGAAATGTGTTAACACATTTGTTACGAATTCGACGAAACTTTGCCCAGTGAGCTTCAGTAAGGGTACGCTTGGCTTTTGTATGAACGCGCTTACGTTTACGAATTAATCTCCTTATTTCGTTTGATAGCCAAGGGGGTTCATTAGATCTGATGGTTATTTTTTTATTCGGAATACAAGATTTAGCAATAGTAAGTAAAATATCTAACAACTTTTTGACAGCATCATTAATATCATCAAAATCACTCAATAAATTCCAGTTAACTGAGCTGAGTTTTTCCTTAAATAAATCGTAATTTCCTAGGTCAAAAAGCCAAACGTTTCGTTTAAACAACTGCTGCACTGGCTTTGAAATATTAAAAGAACAGTAAATTGGACAATGGTATCGAACCGTTTGGTCAAGGAAGCTTTCTCCAACATAACAGTTATTAATAAGGTTATTACTACTAGTACAGACTATATGTAGGCTGGATGGTCTGTTTTACTGTAGGCTGGCTAGGTCTGTTTACTGTAGACTGGCTAGGTCTGTTTTACTGTAGGTTGGTTATGTCTGTGTTACTGTAGTCTGGTTATGTATGATAACTTACCTCTCGTAAGCCTGTTGGTATTGTCCTACTGGCATCAATATGTCGTACTCAACCAACATCATGTTGTCATTATTAGCTACCCCTAAGTTTGACGGAAGTGGACTGGATAGCACGACTGGATGAGCTGTAATCAATCACATTATAATAAAATCAAAGTGCCGAGGGCATTCAGGTATGCTGTGTGTGAGGGATTCCAATAATGGTATCAAGGAGGTGGTATATCAGTACAGAATGGCAGTAAATAATAAAGAACATGTTGTTGAGTAAGGGTGATAATAGCGCATCCCTTAATCATAATTTTCAATAAAACTATATATAACAAGCAGAATTATGCTAAAACAATTGAAACTTGTCTGATATTATGGTCCTTAATTAGTGTTTTAAATCGATGGAAATCCTTCAAGGAATGAAGCTGCTACAGTGCAGACAATGATCTTTTTAAAAATAGTAACAGTGACCTTGACCAGACAACCCTGCAAACCAAAATTGTCCCGTAAGATTATGGGAAAGTTTATTATTAAATAAATGAATAAATGTTATATAGATAATATAAATAAATAATTATGATATTATTATTACAATTTGTAATGATTATGATTAATTATACAAAAAAATAAAACGAGATTGTATTATTTCCAGTGGGTGTAATCACGGACTTATGCAAGTCCTTGTGTATCTCTCCTTCTCCCGATATTGTAACGAAGGTTAAAGACCTATATAATTATTCATTTTCTGGTTATTGTGAATAATATGTATATACAGTTTTAATTTTTGATGTTAAATATGCTATATTCACGAAGCGCTTGTATTATACTAACGGGTCATTATCTAGAGACTACTTTGGTATAAGTCAACATTCTCTTTCACTTGGAGACTTTCTATTGAGACAAAGAAAACACGAAGCCTACTTTATCAAGGACAGTTATTAAACAGTCGTTCAACAAGTCGCGAGCATGAAACTACGCAATGATGGACAAGTGGCGAAAACTCTTACACACACACTTTTGAGTATTGGAATACGAGGCGTAGTAATTTGAACCAAATATAGTTCGGAACTTTCACTGATTAAAAACACCACTGTTAAAGATCTTTACATATTTTCATGATTTTTTTTTGTCTTATACAGATAAATTTTACCATAAAATAGCATTGATAATATCATGAAATAATGAACACATTATCTAAAGTTCTTTCACCGAAGGAGATAAAGTGTTGGGTTTTTTTTGGGAAGAAATTATTCGGTCCAAAAAGCGTAGTAATCTGAGATTGATTTAGTTCATGATCCTCACTGAAAAAGCCCGTCTTTTCGTATTTTTTTAAAAAAAAAATATCTTTGATTTATTGGTCGATTTCATATGTATTTCATCATTTTATAGCATTAATCATACCATGAAATAATCAACACAGCATTTAAAGATCTTCCGCGGAAGAAGAAAGTCTGTTGTTTGGTTTTGATTTGAATGCTGTACACAGCATCCAAAAAGTTATAGAATATATTATCGAGTGTGTGGCTTGTACATGTAAATCTCCAACTCAATCTGAAGTTTTTGCAGGTTTAGTTGTTGTTTCTCACCCTCCGGCCTTATAATCCAGTAATGCTACATGTATGTTGAAGAAAACCGCCATGTCAAACCAGTGCTGTTAGTTTTATTACGTCTCTTCTATGATCCTTTTATGGAATAAGTAACCTGAGTACGATATTGTGACGTGTAGGAGAAAAACACACCCTAGAAACAGGAAAACCTTACTTCAAACACATTTTGTAATTTTAAATGTTAAGGTAGAAGCCTGTTACAGGCAATCACGCAATACAAAAAGCTGAAAAAAATACTGAAGAACCAACAAGACCGTTATTTAAACTCAAAATAAGGAAAAATGGGCAAAATATGAAACTGGAACAAAACATAAAGACCCTTGCAAAAAGTACAAGGAACATATAACAAGGTGTTTTGGGAGGAGGAACGTCTTCTGCTTCGTCGATTAACCCACCATTTTACTTAAGGTCAAATATAAGTCCAATTTATATCCAAAACACTGTATTTGATTAAATGATATTGCATTGTTATACTTTTTCATAAAAGTCCAACAAGGTTGAGTTTCCCCTCAGAAATGGTTGATCAAACCCACAGTCGGGCCGAAAAAAATCCAATACATTGTTACCTATTTTGGCAGTGATTAAGGTGTCCTGAAGTCGTTTTTCCGCCAAGGCGAGGTTCATTTTGATTGAATTAAAAGGAACAAAATTAAATTTCTTTGACGAATGACACAAGGTGTTTATAATAGTAATGTGACAAGAAAATACAACATATATTAAAAAATATTTCAACGGGCATTGATGTATTCCTACCAGGAGTATAAAATACACAGGAGTATTTTACAGGAGTATAAAATACACAGGAGTATTATACAGGAGTATAAAATACACAGGAGTATTTTACAGGAGTATAAATACACGGTACCTGCAGCACTGAAGATGAGCTCGTCAATTGTCTTTGGTGCACTTTCCTGTAAGGGAAAAGGAAAATCATAAACCAGGACCATCCATACCATAACAAGCTTTGCGCATGACCAGAATAAGTAAGACTTTCCTTTACCTTAAGTTTACAAATCATATTGATGTAAAGTTACTGTTTACAATTTCGATCTTGTGTTGTTCCAGGTAAGATTTTGTGTTCTTATTTTCATTTATTACCTGTGATATTTTTCTATTTCATAAAAAGCTTTTTTTTTCGAAACAATTAAATAATTTGAATATCAACTACAATAGAAAAGTGATATAAATTTAATGTTATTATTGTATATTATTTTTTACCTGTGTAATGGTTTCCAGAAAACGACGAAGGAGTCGTGATATAGGTAGTCCAGATTGAGCTTGTACGTGGCCCATAAGAACCATACATACGATTGTCCATACTTCCTTTGTGCAGTATGCTACAAAATAGAAATTCTAATATATGTCTGATGCTGTATCAAAATAAGGTATAACAAGTCGTACACGTAGTAATCTCACATACCACTTCCATGCATAGCTGTGCTGGAGTTATATTTTCCAATGAGGAATTTGAAATTACCAGTCCATGTAGCAGAGTGGTTTAGAAAGTTTAACAGTATTTAAATCCAGTCATCTGACATGCGCGGGTTCCATAACCGGCGTCAGAGGCAAGTTATTTCTGATCTCTTACCAGCGCTTTAAATCATTGTAACATATTGGTTTATCTCAGGGCATCCATGAGTAAATTATTAATTGTCTGCGACTTATATTTGGTGTATATTTTAACATAAAATGATATAAAAACGGAAAAGGTTTAGGAGTGACAAATTCGAAGTATCGCCTTTGTTCTTTTGTGACTTTTGAAAGGAAAACCGCAATGCATGCATGAATTACGGATGTCAATTCTGAAATGTCAGATCAATCGATAGATTTCACACTGTGCTCCACAGAAGCCCAGTGTCTTATTGTCTAAGGATATAGGAATTACTTTAGCGCTCTTTTAGACAGTAATTATCCCAATAAATCATCCTCTGCAAGCATACACTGTAGGCATCGCTCGAGCTTCAGAAACACAACCCTTGCATCGTACAATGATATCTTAGTTAAAAAGGTACAACAGTTTGCTACTTTCAAAAAACCCTTACATATTATTGTCGATCCTGTGAAGATAGTCTCTTACATAAACGCAATTTTGCAACAAAATTGAATTTTAGATAGATGACAAATCGATTTCAAAATCATAATTAATACTGTTACAATGAGTGTACAGCTATTTGATATGTTGCCCCATTTCCTCCTTTGTGGGACCCAGCACGTGCTGACACATAAATGAGATTTTAGTTTGACTGTGCTTTATAGCAACGTTAATGTATGTGTAACGGTAATAATTAATATACGCCTTGCACATAAATTACATGTAATTGTAAATATTTAATACATGAATGTTATGAAACGTTCTGTTTTAGTGACTTCATACAGTCTAGCCGGTCTGATTGAGTAGCTCCCGAATCCTGATTTTGGCAATTGTCACAAGTTCTTTATGATTCTCCCGAATTTCCAAGTTACATCCTCTTACTGGCGATTAGTGAATCTTAACCTTTTTTATAATTCATTACTTTTTTCTAGATTATTTGTATATGACACATGTATATCGCTTTCATTACTTTCATTGTTTGCACTAAATAAACAATGTTTAATTCAATCTCAATTTCTGTTTACTCTCTTTAAAGGATTGTGGGACCGGGAAGACAGTGGCTCATACAATGTAACAATGAACCCGTTCTCATGCTCAAACACAGATTAATTCTTGGGCGCTCTCCCTCTGTTACATCACATTTACATCTGTATCTGTAATTGGACATGTAATTCGGGGAATTATACCCCCAATTCATTATATGCTTGTTGTTGTATTTTTATTTTTTGCAATCATAACCAGGTTGTGTGCCTGCCGGAAAGCACCCCCTTTAAGTCACGTACATTTCTTAATCCTGGTTTGCATTTTGGTAATCTAACATAGTTCTAGGGTAGATGACTATAGGGCGTGCTAAGCTAGTCATAGTATAACTGTGTCTGTTGGGGATCGCCCTGTAAACCATGTTCTTACTTATACTTTGAACACAAAGGCACCGGGGTCGCTCGATGCCTGTTTGCAGGGCCGCCTGTTAGCTACTCGCTCCACAGCTTGGGATCGCTCAAGCCTTGGGGATCACGCCACAACTTATTTTAGTCACCAGCTTGAGATCGCTAAAGCCGGGGATCGCCCACTCTTCTTTTAAGTTTAGTGTGATGTTTTAATTTACTTTTACTGTAAATAGATATGTTTGTAACCAACTATGTTGTAGTTAGATTAAGTAACAGAGAGCAGCCCCTAAGAATGGCAAAAGATAATTAATATAACCTGAACAAGTTACTTTAAATTTAGACTCAATACATTTTTGAACTTTAACTTTTAATTGTTGTGTATAAATCTCAATGCATAATAAGAGAATACCGAAGTGTCAGCAAAATCATTATTCTAACTAAACATCGATAATAATCGGGAAAATTAGGAATATTGGATATATTTTCATTGACAGCCTTTGAATGGTACAGTAAGAATAAGACCAGGTGTTCAGGAAAGGTAAGTGTCTTGTGCTTCATCGTCGACATCCGTCATGTCAATCAAACCAAAGTAACGAGTAAAGTCACGTCCTCATATCACAAGGCACTCAAAACAATCGACATTTGTATCACACAAAGACACAGCATCTTTTCGTGCATGAACCTGTTGGCGACGATAATTGTTTTGTCCAGATTCTTCATCAGCCTGCATCGTCGAGATCTATCTAGGAAATAATGATATTCGGGGCAAACTGTTGTGTACTGAATTCTATTTTAAATATGTAAACACCGTAGAAGGGGTGTCATTGTCAAGAAAGGGAAAGTTCACAATCGGAAAATCGAGATCAACCGCTTATGATACAGCTTAGAAGTAAGCCGTTCCTGTTGGTCATGTCGGAGGAATCGATAGAAGTAGAGGAGTCTGTGGTGTCTTTAATTTCAGGATCTGGATGGTTTATACAATCGATGTGGTCAATTAATTTGTTGTTATTTAAAGCATATCTGTAGTGTTTAGATCAGTCCTTATCCGGATGATAGTTGTCCCGTATAATCACTGGATATTGTCGTGTACATGTTTGAGTTTGCGCAGAGTGTTGTAATAAACCTGTGAAGCAGCATGGTGTGTTTCATGCAGACTGTCACCTCATGTCAGGGTATTTAGCGGTTCAACAAGTATTTAGCAGATGTCACAATATCATCGATATCTCTTGCGGACTTGGGTTTTGTTACCGGTCCTGATAAGCTCATCAATAAATTAAGCTTCATATGAAAACAAAAACAAATCGGCCATAAGAGGGACTCAGTTTGTTTGCGCATCAATGCCTACAGTTTGCTGGAAACTTATGCCACCTACCTCAACAAAGATATGGTCAACCATAAACTCAATCATTATCACAAAAGCGGCCTAAGTATAGTTCCGTTTAGCCTTTGTTGTACTTTTCTCAAAAATTCTCCAAAATTATTTTCAATAACAGCAACATTGCAAATTTAAAAATAAAGAAAAAGCTGAATTTATTCGGATAACATTTTAAGCTGAGTCATGAGACACGTGCTATTTTCATTACGATATTGTAATAAGCTGATTCATCAAAACGACCAAGAAAGGAAACATAACTCGTTAATGTTTCTGTCTGGGTGAAAGATCTATCGACAAACATACTAGACCTGGCAGCACTGGTCCCTTTGATGAACGTTCTAGAGATAAAGTCACATGTCATTTTCAATGGCACGCCGATACATTTATGTATTTAGATTCAAACTGTATCAACGTCACCTTGTCGACGTACGTGATCATTCAACAATTTACTTTATCATACGCTACAATCGATAACGACACTGCGCTTTCCTTACACATCCTCCTTATAAACCTAGTTTCATCACTATTTAAATACGAAAATACCATCCTGCTTTAATTTGTTATTAAAAGATATTATGCACTAAAACAAATATTAACAGAAGTTGTAGGCTTTACTCATTACAATTGGCTATAACCTTTAATGAATCTTAACAGTTGTGAATTTTACAGCGAATAGAAAACATTCCTTTGGTAATTGTAAAACATGTCTCGTTTTGAAAAAAACAAATAATATGTTTTTGGTATCCCTCAACACGAAAACTAAATAGATTATTGATTAAAATGTTCACAAGACTACTCTGCAAAAAGGATAACGGAGAATAAGATTGATTAAATATGGACAATTTACATTCTCGTAATGATATGTAATATCATTATAAATAATCGACTCCCCAGTGACATGGAGTGAGCGCAAAGATAGGTTGAAGGAGATACAAAAGTGCGCTAGATTTAACTTCAAATAAAATGAATACGTATAAATATTTCTTTATAAAGCAATGACATTATAGTCCTATTAATGTACAAATGGCCGTAAAGAAACTCATACCATGTATATGTTAAATATTTTAATGATGACAGAAATACTTGTGATTTTAATGAAAAAGCACACTTTGTGATAATTTATGAGATTTTGTTTCAGTGTATATTGTTAATATAATATAATGTCTCGGTGGAAACAGACATAAACTGTATTGTTTACCTTGACTATGGTTCGTCATCATCATCCAGCCTCGGCGAGCTCCCACAAACCTCGTGCAGATACCAGAAGGTCACACAATCCAAGCCGTTAGTTTGTCTGCCATCACTGAGTCGATAATGTCTTATTCCAATCACGATATAACCTCACTCAATCACAGGGAATGTTTTATCATTATATGCTAACATGTACAGTAACTTATTCATGCTGTAAGGCATTTTATATTTACCCTAATATTACAAATTATATGATTAGTTAATAAGATGTTACCACATTATACAAAATCGTCACGTAATTATACAATTATGCTTACTACATAAAAAATAAAATAATTAAAAAGTGTAATTTAAAATTTAAACGAAATAATCGTGATCAGAAATTTTATCTGACGATTGTCAATGTGCTTGCTGAATTAAGTAATGTACAGAGCATACAAATGTCAATGTAACAACAACGGAACACGATGCTATAAAATGCTACTGTATGTGATTTCTGTTTCCCGGGTTATGGATGTCATACCATATCTTGTCAAATCTAGGGAAAGTTTGCCTGTCACTTACAATGAAAGACATAGCCAATACGTCTGTGACACTTGTCGACACTGACGTATCGCAGATGGTAATCAGGGCATCATTTCACTACTGAAGCATCCGGAACATCCACTGTAAGCCATTAAGATCATAGTCTAGGTGATTACTACCGACACAAGGAAAGATCATCATAAACAATTTTACCATAGAGCGTTTATAGTAACCTGGTCATTGTTACCTGGTCAGTTATTCACCCAAATTACCAAGAATGTAGCACCGGCACCAACGTTAAATATTGTTTGAAGATGTAGAACCTAAGCATTTTACTGCAACATATATGGACTTTTTCCACGTACGAATTGTTCAATCATCAGGGTTCAAAGAACGAAACAACTACTAGACATAGTATGTCTCAATGTAGATATAGATGTAGAATACAGCAATATTAAAGGTTCCTATATAACAACTACTAGTATGTCTCAATGTAGATATAGATGTAGAATACAGCGATATTAAAGGTTCCTATTTAACAACTACTAGTATGTCTGAATGTAGATATAGATGTAGAATACAGCGATATTAAAGGTTCCTATATATAACAACTACTAGTATGTCTAAATGTAGATATAGATGTAGAATACAGCGATATTAAAGGTTCCTATATAACGTACTCAGAAGAAAATGTAAAGAAATCAACAATTGTGTAAACCATGGTTATTTTAATAGAATAATGTGGAAAAAACTAGCAAACGCTATAATAATGATACTTTATAGGCATTGTAAAAAAATATGGCCTCCTGAAAACACCTGAATTTTTAATTATTCCGCCGATGGAATCCTCTATCTTGATACCAGCTTAAAAATAGCATTTGTCTCATGAATCGTCATAACATTTGTATTTGAGACACCACTTTACTAAATAAAATACAAAAGACATAAAATCTTTGATGCTCATCTATTTAATTAGGTCATATATATAACATACTACAGATATTCTATAACAACATCATATTTCATATATAACCAAAATCTTCAATTTAGTATAATTTTGGCATTTGATAGGTTAAACAATTCTTATTCATTAGAAAACAAAATAAAAATATGTTATGCAATACAAATTTTAGTTAATTCATATTTTACACACACCCCTCTTCCCATTCCCCCCCCCCCCCCTCTCAAAATTAGCTAATTAGCTAATGCACCTTACATCTAACCATTTGCAAGCAGCATATCACATTTCAATTAATTCCAACTCAGTGGTGTGGAAACATTCTAACAATCATGACAAAAGCCCAGTTACTGTGTCGATCGACACAAAGAAAGGTGCTGTTGATCCTGTAATAATTGTGATCTAGCGTGTCTACATTTTGAAGCTCCACTGCCCCTTCCCCTTCATCTTGCGACTCTGTCACATCTTTAAGTCCTCCCTGGCCTTTCCCAGTCTTTCTTTTGCCTTATTTGTTTTGAAATACGCCTTTTTGTTCGATTTACCCATTTGTTTTGATCGCTCAAGATTTTTGTCGTCTGTCAATTCGACAACAATGGCGCCGAAAATGGCGTTGACTACGTCGTAAAACACTTCAACCTATTTGATCTTTTCGTAGTTATTCAAACACATTTACTTATGAAATTCCAATTTATTGGGTCATATAAATAACAGCTGCGGAATAAAATGTTGTTTACGTCCTGTCAAATTGCAATAAGAGTTACCTCCCGTAGATCGTGCCGATTTCAGACAAGAAAAGCCCAGCGCACTACATCTTTAGATAGCTTTACAAACTTACATATTTAGGCTACGCTAGACCACTGTTGCTTAAACTAGTATTTTACGTAAACCGCTCCAGAATAAATAAAGTAATTGACATGAAGCCAAGGTGTATGTGGTATATAAAAAAATTGAGGTACATGTACAACGAGACAAGATAGAACTAAAGCATTTAGTAACATTTATCTCCATTCAACAGTCTTTGAAAATCTAGAGAAAAACAAAAAACACTTGTCATCTACTTTTTTTCGGAAGAATTACTTGTTGACCATCATACACTTGATAGATTAAGAGCATGAAAATAATGCATGTATTACATAGTACCATGAACAATCGTCTACTATGTATTGTATTGTTATTAGCACCAGAACTATCACTAATCTAGAATATGTTGAAAAGGCTCACAGCCTTGTCTGCCTTATTACAAAAACGATTGGCAAAATCATTGACAGTTATCTAACTTGGTTTTTTATAGCTTGTATAACACAACACTATTGTATATTGAAGGTATAATAACCACAATGTAAAGCTAATCATACTTTCATCACCAGACTACAGCTGATATGGCCGACCTTGTCTCACCTGCTACTCTGGTCTACCACGGGTCACCTGTCAACCATAGACATAGTTATCGTAGATATATGGCTTGGACATTGACTTGTACTTGGCTTTCATTGTTAGTGACAGCATGGTGTTCCGTTGTTGTTATATTGACATTTGTATGCTCTGTACATTACTTAATTCGGCAAGTACATTGACAATTGTATCGTAAATATATGGCTTAGACATTGACTTATATGTACCTTTTTATAACACTAGCAGGGAGAGAAATAAAATGTTGTTAGCGTTCAAACGACGATTACATATATTCAAACACATATAAGTTTATCTTAACACTATTAATGAATTTTGAAGTAAATCCAGCTTCGTCTGACGTCACGGTGTAGAGCACGGCTGTTTTGGCATCACCTTATTTTAATATTTACTAGCATAGCTCTTGTTTTGCGTAAGATTTAATTCATTATTCATTGAGTTATTTACAATGTGCAAATAATAAATATCTAAAAAAATCATAAAAAGATTTGAGTACATTGTTTTAACCTTGGATATTTAATCAATTACAATTTTCATCGTTGTCCAGTAAATCTACACAAACTATAGTTATTTAAATAGACATCTACATTAATTGCATATAAGTAAAATGTTAGTGACATAATTATGTCCAATGTGTAATAACGATTCTTTTAGAATCAATACATTACTAGTTTGAACGGAGGAATCTGCTTATGTAAAGACATATCAGACATACCTGTATTTGCCTCGGTTTAATGCCATTTAGTCTGAGGTTTCATATATTCTAGAAGCCTTACCTTGAAAATATTGGCAGCGATTTTTTGGGGCGTGGTTCTACAGAACAGGACCTCAAAACAAAAATGCAAAAAAATCAAAAACTGGTAGGATTTCTATTAATTCTATAGCCATGTACCTGGTCTACATGGGGATGTAGAGCAAGTACATAATAAAGGAGAACTTACTCAAAGGTCACCAAATACCAACGGCTGTAGTTGAAAAGTCTGGAAACAGTGAGAAGGAAGCAAACAATTTTAACATGATGATTGTTTTTAGTTTCCTCAAAACGTATCATTATATCCGGTGTGACAGTTGTAACGTCGATGAGTAAGCCAGCTTTCACATCTCCTTCTTTACCCAGTTCATTTGTATTAGCGTATCCTGAACCTTGACAAGTTACCTACAGATTACAAACAGCCATTAAATATGGGCTGCAATACTTTAAAAGGTACAATATAATATGATGTGTAGGGTTCCTCTCGTTCCCTACGTTACGGTTACTGAGAGTAGGGTTATTTAAGGGTGATACATTTTCTCCAGAACACGGACAGTCATAGACAGAATAGTGGATGACCAGGGAGGTAAACTGGTAACATATACATAGAATCTTAAAACGATGAACGATGACCATTCACACATTGTGGTATGTCCTTTTATTTCAACAACAGCTGTTTAACTAAAAAGAGCACTATAATAACTACAGAAAAACGGGAGGTTTTATAGTTCGCGATCAACTATTGCTCTTGTCGGGAATAAGTGTACAACAAGGCTTACTGTTTTTGTTCCAGAATGAGGGGGAATGGATATCCGAAATTTCTGAAACGTGAAGCGAATCGATATGATTGATTTTTCAAGATTTCATAATGAAGAAGGAGTCTTAATTTTAACATACTGGTAGAGCAGTGGACAAAGCGGACATATTTAATGATACAGAATGCTACTGAATAGCTTACAAGCCTTCCGACCTTCTAGGTAAACTCCAAGTCAGAACCGTGGTAGTGACAATGAACTAACATTATAAGGAAAGTAAAATATCGACCGTGAATCAACTACGTTAGGTGGGAAAGCAGGGATGTTACTGTAAAAAGGGAAAGTTGAAAATGTAACACTTATACATTTTGTAATACAGGTTAGAATGGAGTCTTCCCTGTTTGTCATGTTGTAAGTAAATATTGATGTAAGCAGCTGATGTAGATGTTGTATGCTAGTGTATTTACATGGTCGTACAAATCCAATCAGTATTTTGTTAATAAATGTTACCTCGATTGCACATTTGACGGTTTGTATGCTGCTTGTCTTTATGTGGTGTCATACCAATGACTTCAGAAATATAACTCATGAACATTTTTTTCTTCAGAGACAATACTTTTGCAAACTCGTTGAAGTGCATAGTAGCATAACGTTTTTAAATTACGAAAGGATACTGTCAATCTGTTTTGTATAACAATTGCTTTATTGTATATGTAACAACATTTAAAACATTTACGACACAAAACTATTGCACCATTGCAAACCAAAAAAAAAAAAACATTTTCTGTTTATCGTGGATGGAAGTAACAATGTTTCGAGTTTATATACTATGAGGTAAGACAGACGTTTAAAACTCGATGATTGTCGGAAGGATAATTTCCTGTACAGCTCGTTAGATTATGTAACATGAATGTTTTATTTAACCGCGTCGCAATACCAAAACAAAGTAAAATATAACGTGTATTTATGCGATTCAAATCGGTGGTTTATAATCGACACAAAATTACAAAACGTAAAGGTGGTTTTGCGATTACTTTTTTAAAAGACATAATAATAAATTATTTGCACACCAACAAGACCAATTTCGGTGTCATTAAAATAAATATTTTTGCGTAAACAATATGCATATAATATCTTTTCCGAACACTAAATTGAACACAATCAAACATATTATCGATTTTGAGATCAATGACTTATATAAATAATAAAGACGTTTTTTATCATTTGAAATCATTTTGTTGATAATGACATTGTTTATGGAAAGCGGTACGGATATTGAGGACAGCTCGGTCTGGGTGGAGGGACACGCGGACAGTCGTACATACGGCGGATACGCCTCTGGTCGAGGGAACTCATCAGATTAGATCTCCCAACCCTTGCTAGATTGCTGGCTGTGTTCCGTGTAGGATATATGGTGATCCTTCTGTTGTTTGTAAATACCTGAAAACGAAAGTCAATGTCGTAACGTCATGAATTCACTACATTATACCTACACTGTCATAACATAATATATATAGTTACGATATGTAACATGTCTACATGTAATATAAACTAATGTCACATCATTACAAATTCTAATCCCACGTCAACAATTCTGAAATAGTGAAACAGGTTTTAGCTTTGCATATTCCAGTCCACAAATTTACAAAACAAGAATTCCACGGAAGTGGATGTGTCGCCTGCGCAGGAAGCTGGGAGATTGTGCTTAGCACTGCATTAAGTTAGAGTTTGATCGGCCCAAGGAAACTCAAGTTATCGCACGAAAACAGATTTTCTATTTATAGTGACCTTGACCTTTGACCTTCGGACCTGAATAGCAATCCCAAGCAAGCACTTTTGGTATGGAAGCACTGTATGAAATCTGTGTTTGATCGGCCCAAGGAAACTCAAGTTATCGCACGAAAACATATTTTCTATTTATAGTAACAGTGACCTTGACCTTTGACCTTCGGAACTGAAAAGCAATCCCAAGCCAGCTTTTGGTAAGGAAGCAATGCATGAAGTTTGAGTTTGATCGGCCAAAGGAAACTCAAGTTATCGCACGAAAACCTCTGTGCGGACGCCGCCATAGCAATACCTATGGGTCACCAGCCTTTCGCAGGCGACACAATAAAGTGGTCAGATTCGCTTTGTTTGCCTTTATATTAGAATATTAAGAGAATTTCAAAGTTTTTCAATTCTATTTGTTGTTATTGGAAATTCACTTTAGCTCGTGCAATAAATTAAATCAAATCAGAGCTTGTTGTCCCATTTTTATCGTTTAATCGCTCCCCGTGGAAGAGATGATAATTGAAAAAAAAATGTTTTAATACTACCAAAAGATATAGCAAAATAATTCTTTATTATTAACGCGAGAGAACACAAAGATGACATCCAATCCAGTTTCTAAAGGTATTCGCTTAACATGAATATGACTGATTTGCAAAAATAGTAGTAAACAAATCTCATGCTTTGCCTGCCGTGGAACAGGGATCGTAAACTTTATATTGTGTTACAGAATATTTAACTCACCCATGGTCCGTAGTGCATTAAGCTTTTGTAGTCATACGGCGTTGTCCTTTGTATATTACTATATCGGACCCACGGTATGCGGTTCATGTGGAACCAATGATCTGGGGAAATGTTCCGGTACAGTATTCTTACATACCGGTTCCGGTCTGGTGCGGTGTGTTCGTGGTATAAACCAAGAGTATGTAGGAGCTGGTGAGTAAACACTCTGGTCTGTAATGTTAAAACATAGTTCTGTTATCAGATTCTAAAAAACAAATCTTGTTTCTTATTTATCAATACGTTACTCATGTACAAGATCTTCTGCATTGATGTTCTATGTGATTTTTTATTGTTTCTGTGATTGACAAAGATACTTAGTGAAGGGACTAAAGAGTGAACTGTGACATATATCAACCAAAGAGTTCATGTTTACTAATAGGATTTCTTCAGGATCATACAGATGCTTACATACTATAATGGATGCAAACATTCTAGTGATGTAAAGAGTTATATTAAAAGGTAGTACTAAATGCCGACCGAGACTCATAAACATATAATATACAATAATTTAAACTTGCTTGTAAATAGCATTTTCATTGGCTCAAAAATGTATGTTATCAGCCCATAACGTAAAAAATTACGTCGCCGTTTGTAACGTCGCTTTTGATTGGCTGATACTGCAGCGCAATAATTTCTAAGAGAAAAGAGTCCATCAATAAAAGTGGATTTCCACAGGGATTGTGATTAGTAGATTAAGTTATAAGGATTAACTATATTCAAGTTAATCCTTAAATATCGTCCGGGAATTAGAAGAACGTGCTCTTCCTTTCATTGACAAATTAGTGTGGAATAAGATACAATTGCATTTCCCAGCATTATCTTTACCCTCACATAAAGCGTCATATACGTACCACAAAATCTTTGCACTTGTTGCACTGAAACTATCTTTCTCAACTCGAGTACATTCCATTTTCTCCTACTAAGAAATTTTGTTTGTAAACAACTTCACTTTAGTATCAGGGATCGAATTTCTACAAGTCTTAAAATCCTTGTCATTGACTTACACTTCTACACATAGGGGCCATCAAAAGATCCTGGTATCGCTGACGTCCAGATCGGCGGATGTTTCTCCCAATAAACGATGCACATCTAAATCATACAACAGTCATTTGTTTATTGATATATATTACTGAATTTATTAAAAACAAAATGTCTGTATAGTTTACACTTGATCTATGCTTCTTACGATCTTACAATCTGGATATCAGCAATATGTTAACAACATACTCTTGTGAACTGACAATTAAACAACCAGATACAGATTAATTAATGATCGATATAAAAGACGAAATATGATTAATGCGACGAACAAAAATGAATATATCTTTTGGTTTAAACACAGCAGTCACTAATTCATCTTAAGAAAAAAATCGAAAATGGCTTATTATTGAATGATTATTTGAGTAGAATATAGCGTAATATAAGCACACCTCCTCCTGTTTCTGATCCGGACGTGTGGTGCACCAAGACTTGCTTGAGTCTTGGTGACAATTCTAAAACACACACAAGTGTCACGGGAGATACGGTTCATGGCAGTCTGCATCCGTCTCTTTTGTCCACGAGCTAGAATTGTCACAAAACAAAGTCAGGCACTTTATTTACAGGATTTGTCAAGGAAACATGTATATAACAACTCTATTTTTTCAGTTCAACTAAATCTAAAACGCAAAACTCTGTATGCAGAAAACAAATTCATAAAAAGATAAAGAAATTCTGTACTTGGTTCATGCACCTGCTATTTACAAATTTATCAGACAACACCTTGAAGTCTTTAGACATTGATGTTGCTTACTAAAGCCGCCGCTTGATATCCTGATAGGTACGATGCCACCTGGCCACAGTGAGACAAGACGTGGGTCAGGCCTTGGTCTCCTCCTGGTGGCCCACTGTGTCCTCCTGTAAATAATCAATAGGTGTAATTCCTATACAAATGATATCACAACGACGTTACAAAGTCAGTGGCAATGACGACATATTGATGAAGATGATGGTATCACACTGTGGCATCACGACACGACTGATATCACGATCACGCAAATATAGTGATGCTGACATCGGAACAGAACAATGAGATTCGAGGCGCTATCATCCATTTCTAATACTGAACAGATTCCTTATTTGATTTGCAAAACTCCTCTTTTTATTTGAAAACATTCCAATCCATGAATGTACACGGTATCACTCTAATTATAAATCATTTATTACATACTGCATTGATTCATAGCTTCCGATGCAACGCAATATTGTGGATATATAGATATAAAAATGTGTGTCAAAAATAGCATCAACACTAATGCATTCCTTTAACAATCAAAATTCACTCCAATCTAATATATAAGTCTTTAAAGTGTTGAAGCCCTCGGTCTGATATTGTGTCCTCGGGCTGATATGGCATGTGATATGGATTTTACCATGTCATATTCTCTATACATTAGAATATACATCTCATAAGTTTTTTTAATAGAAACTTTCAAAAGATATTTAATTAAGATGACACTGCATATTGAATAATAGAACAAACTCAAACAAAGTTCGATCATATATATGAATGTAAAACGACTCTCATTTATTCAAATTCTAACAATCATTCCTCGGTAACTCATTCCTTATTTATACACGGTCAAATTAAGCATCCTTTATTTATGTACGGTCTTAACTATGTCTGATGCTCCCTTATTTAAAAGTTTCTTTATACGCCTGTTCTAGGAATCCTTCATAAAATGATGACATTGGAAATATGATGTAAGCAGTTATTCCGTCTTTGCGTATTGCAGAGTTATCTTCTCTTGGGAGCAGGTATTGATTGTTACGTCATTGGTTTGTGTGAGAAAATTACGTCGTTTTCTCAAAAATTGATGACGGTACTCTCACAAACAAGTGACGGAACATTCAATCCCTTCTCCCAAGAGAAGATAAATCTGCAATACGCAAAGACGGAATAAGGTAGAACTTACAATTCTTTCTGAATGGTATTGTATTGTTTAATGTTCCATATGATGTCTCCTTCTGCTATAACTGTACCGGCTGGTGCAGCAATGGTGGCCGATCTAAAGATACGTGGACCTAAAACACAAAATCAAGGTATTAAAATACGAATTCAATTCTCATAGACGAATAATAAATGATAAAATGATAAATAAATGAATAATCTTTCTTTAACGTCGACAACCTTGTCAACAACAAACATAAGCTCTGTAGAGCTTTTATTACGACGCCGCTAATGGAACAAATGTTGTTTTCATGATGGAGAAAAACCCACGGGGGAAAAACCACCTTGCCATCGGAGGGATAGCAGTTACCCCTTTCAGACATCCCTGTCTGTTTCCGCCACCGCTGGAGATCGAACCAAAATTATATGGAAAGTGAGTGGTCTGAAGCTCACGCTTGATTGCACAGTGTAGTGATGACTGTGCGCGTTAGCAATCACGGCTGCCGAGGCACCCATCATAATCATGATCATGATGTCAAAACGAACATAGATGGAGGTAGTCCAATATGCGATAGTGTTAAAGTTCAAGTTGTTTAAACATAGATGTAGTCTTACATACGAAATTACCTCCCATCGGGTTAAATGTATACACTTATTTCAAGACATGAAAGTGTTTATCTTCATGTCAACTTTTGGTAAGTTGATCATTTCAAACGAATTTAGTAGGTTAGTATTTAACAGGCCATTCAATCTAGTCAGTATTGTAATTGCTGGAATTCTGTTTATTTAGCGCGCACTAAATGTGCCCCTTCCCCATTGCAGATGATGGACACTTCACGGGAGATAATAAGTTACCAAATCACTTTAGGAGACACGGTGTTCTAGTGGTAGGACGCCGGGTTCGTGACCGAATGGTTGCGGGTTCGAGTCACGGCACGGCACGGCACTGTTACTCAGCTTGTTACAGTCTACTCAGCTGTAAATGAGTACGTGGTTGGGTATTGCTAGAATTGTATAATGTTAGCTGTGATCGCCGAAATGGCAACACCGCCTGTATGCTCCCCATGGAGTTGCGAAAGATATTAGCTGATTGCAAAGGCCATATAACCAACCCGGAACCGCGGATAATAATCTGTGAACCGCTTTGAGACGATCTTCTACGAACTAGGCTGTGATAAAGCGGTATTTAAGAACATCGAATTAAAATTATCACTGAAATAAATATCTGGACACGCTTACATGGCATTTATTTAGGTCACACTGATTACAGAACGAGCTTAACATAGGACCTAAAGCGAACCTCCCATAATTACTGAGTGCCCAATAAATTGAATTGAATACATAAAAGAATACCTCGATTCTGCGTCAACACAAAAGGACAAAAGACCTTGAAGTACCGACACGGAAATACGACAACAGTGAACCCCGTAAAAACGACAGCAAAAGAGGCAACCCATAAACAACATCACTGTTTTAACTAGACAGTGTCCTCTGTCTGTCTGATCAATCCTGATAAAAGTGTGACAGAGATACCGCCAGCCTTACTTACAATACCAATAGGAAAAAATACGGATCTTACCAATAGCAGCTTCCATTTCCTCGTTTATGGTACTCATTCCTCCTGCATATTGGCTTACACTCAGAGCTTGCTCTGGAGCAATCTGTGTATTACAAGTTATTCAGATAGTTATCGAGGTTATTAAAATCAATGCGTCTTAAATAAGTACAATAATACACTTGAACAAACGAAGGGATAGCTGAAAGATTATTTGAGAAAAATATTTAATGCTTTGCCAGACATCAAATGATTATCCATCATCATGTTCACCATAGTGTTTCTTTGAGAGTCAAACGTACTGAGAGACCCCCAGCCATCTAGTGGAATATAAAATCAACAAATAAATGAATTCCATGACTAGAGCTAGAACCGTGGCAAAACGACAAATGCTGCATTGAATTCACTTTCGGAGTGGGTTAAACCTTTCAGGTCAGCATTCACTCTTTACTCTTTCACAAGTAAACAGCTTGAAATAAAAACCAACGCAGGTCTACATGTTTGACCCCAAAGTCCAACCTCACTCTTCATAATAAGTATGCAAGAAGCCGAAACTCAACTATTATTTAAAAATTCTGAATTTGAATAAATCACCCAGTCCAAAGTTAAGTCAGGCGACAGACAGACAGTAGAAAAGTCAGAATAACTTATATACATGTAGGTGGCGACACAACAGTTCTGCATTCAGCGCTTCAAGGTATCAACAACGCTTAAACTCATAGTTGATATGACAGGATTTCTTTCAAATGATTTAAATTTGATAGCAAGTTGGTATACTTTGTTAAGAACAAGGCCTACTAAATTAAAATAAGTAATAAAAGGAATTTCATGATGCGTTTTTGGATTATGTTACAAATTCTAGCACATATAACTCCATTTTGTCGCGTGGGATTGTCTAGACAGGCTAGCGATAAAACCATCTAGATCAAGTATTGTTAGCTTGATGCGTCGCTTGGTTTTCGGGTGGTTTTTGTTCATAAAAAAGGTAATAAAACAGAATATCTAACAATGTCTTCAGTATTTTGTTTGTTTATTTTTTTTTTATTACTAAAGACATTGCTAAATATCCTCTATTTATTTAATTTTTGGCATATATATTTAGTTCTGGAATGAAAAGCGTTTACCGTACAACCTACATATAGCTGTTAGTCAAAATATCAGTATATGTTTTAAATGATTCCTAATTATCTTTATCATGTAGGTATAACATATGATACTGTAGAAAATAAAGGTATAATTTGTAATTCTGTGTATCATTCAACAATACAATAGATAAGATAATTTTTTTGTATATCGTATAGTTTCTTATCATTCAAACTATCTTCTTCGTGTATCACTGATTTATCAATTTCCGTCTGAATAATAGATAAGATAGGTGGTCATTATGTCGACATTATTTAATTAATAAGTCATAAATCTATTTAAACACAATGAACAATTAATTGGTGAAGCGTCATTAATTATGATCAATTTATATTGGTAACCATGTTAATACATGTATACCTATGCTTAACACGGAATCGATATGTCATTTATACTAATCGATATCACCAAATCAACGTCGCAGCAATCAACAAAGAAATTAAAGTTACTTACTTGATAGGCCTGCTTTTGACCGACCAATTTGACCTTTGTATAGTTTTGATTTTGTTTGTAGAGTGATTCCTGATATGAGTTTCATTGTGTATTTGCTAAACATGCCATTTGTAGAATTGTTGACCATTCTTTGAATATCATAAATGTGTATCATACCACCCAAAATACACCAAATATTTGTTATAATCATCACTAAATAATTCAGAATTTGCAATAAAAGTTAAAGCTAACAATGAAAGCATCCCAATTTGTGTTTACCTTTTCTCTTCTTGTTCCAACGTTAATGAATTCCTGCTGAACCGGACCGGTACCACCGATGTGAGTCACTTGACCTGCGGGCGCACGTGATAGAAGAGTACCGTCACCGCCGCTCGTTTGACCAAAACTAGCAATAAGGTCCCCTTCTGTACTACGAACAGTTTCCCAACTATTGCCTAATACGGACCCTTGACCGAGACTTTGACCTAAGTTATTCGACCCGATAGATCCAGCAGTTATTACTGCTGCCTGGGCTGGGCGTAAATTTGATGCAGACTGAGTTGGATATGCTGCTGCTTGACCATCATGAGACTTTGCTAACTTCCATGAGTGTCCGACATCACTGGACGTCGCTACGGTGAATTTGTGACCAGGAGCCCGGATGTAGAACGTCGCCGATACACAGCTGCACACAAGCAGCAACATGTGTCCGGTACAAAGATGACTCCGCTGTCAACAGTAATAAATACTTTATTAACAATGTGTACTATTAATTAGTATTAAAGCTTAAGTCGTCGTTCAGACCTTAGTTCGTATTCAAATAAAAAGTTCTGTTTGAAAGTCAAATAATTTCTTGAGACGTTTAGAATGTTTAAATGACGAAATGTGCATTACACATATAATCATATTGTTTATTACACGTTTAATCAGTACAAGCATGATTACGAAGTTTTAAACTTTCTGGTGATAATTAAAATAATCAATATGATAATTTACAATAATTGTGTAATTATCGATCATATTATTTTTCACAAGAATATATATACAAAGTTTGAGGTGATGATATCTGTAACAATGTATCATACGGGTAGTGTGATGTAAAACCTAACACTCCTGGTGTCGTCTAGAACTAAGGGTATTAAAGGGGGCCACTTCCCGTATCTTATATGATCAACAAGTCATTGTTCAATAGAGCGTTTCATTGCGTCATAAAAAGAGTTAAATACACGAAAACACATAAATACAACATACAAAAGATATTTTTATACTAAAAAATTCCGATGTTTTTCTTTTTAAATTAGCTCTAATGGAGATAATCCCTGGTCCGTGTAGTAGTACGCCAGATATGACGTTAGTGTTGTTCTGTTGTCTTACCATGGTGTGTTTGGTAAAGCCGACCGTTCTAGCCTCAACCGATCAGGGTTGACTGCTCGCCGTCCTGGGCTACATGTACGAGTGTGAACCATTCCATTAGCCTTGTTATATACTCAGCACACATATAACGTATAAAAACAATTAAACAATTGATGACAGCTTCTAATAATTATTAACAAAGTGTCACGGGAACATTAAAATACAGATTAAAACGTCTGATATGGGTATATTTAGTACAATAAGACATTTTAATGTAATCAGTTTGTACAAGTGATGCATCAACGGCTATAATTGTAATTATAAAATAGCAGGATGTGTTATCATCATGTTCTCTGAAAGAACCGATCTGAATGCTACATGCGAATGTGACATATATTCTTAATATCGGCACAAGGAAGCGACTCCTCATCTCTGAGAGGTAAAAGCTTTTACATTAAATCAAATGAATAAAGAAAGATGTAGTCGTTTGGTTAAACATAACTGAAGTGTCGATTTTTATCAAAGCTTGTAGATAATCAATGAATATTTTTTTTATTCATCCTTCCTATTTCATTCGAGTTTCTAACCCATTATTAACTACAGGAAGTGTATTTATTTGAAGGGTTGCGTCAGCAATCAAAGGCGCTAATTAATAATTTCCTCAATTATGAAGGGTTATATTGGTGATAAAGGAAACGCTTACATCTATGTTACACCAACCTTCGTTTCCTTTCTCTCTTAAGGCATTAAAGATGCTCCTCTTTTTGTTTTTGATTTATAGCGTTTTTCGTTTTGTGCTTATGATATCTTTTTGTGTCGATTTTGAGCGTGGAGTACATAAGTATGTAGCGGTGCTATTTGTACTTATTAATTTGCTCTAGATCTGCCTCTAGTAACTTCACTGGTGTTAACATATACTATATAAGTACTTGTTTAAACAATCCTGCAATTATGTTTGTTTATCAATTCTTTTATATCTTGTTATTCTAATCTTGCATTGTTGATGTTTATATTGAGTGCTTATTTTTTTATTGTGCATATTGAAATATGTACTTGCCTGTTTCATTTTCAAAATTGTAGTCTGATCGTTTAACTATCGAACTTGTTATTGTCAACATTTTGTTTTTATTTTGTCCTTTGTTACTGTTGTAAACATTGCCTGCTATGTGGTTAGCTTCTGTGGTTCGTTACTGCTGTTACTGTTTCTTTTTTGTTCTTAGTTTTCTCTTTTTGTTCCGCTTCGGTTATTCATCATCTGATTTTGTCGGCTTGATTTGATACTCTTGTTTTTGTCTTCTTGATTTGATACCCCTGTTTTTGATGGCTTGATTTGATACTCCTGATTTTGTCGGCTTGATTTGATACTCCTCTTTTTGTTGGCTTGATTTGATACTCCTCTTTTTGTCGACTTGATTTGATACTCCTGTTTTTGTTGGCTTGATTTGATACTCCTGTTTTTGTTGGCTTGATTTGATACTCCTGTTTTTCTCTTCTTGATTTGATACTCCTCTTTTTGTCGAATTGATTTGATACTATTGTATTTGTCGGCTTGATTTGATACCCCTGTTTTTGTCGGTTTGATTTGATACTCCTGTTTTTGTTGGCTTGATTTGATACTCCTGTTGTTGTTGGCTTGATTTGATACTCCTGTATTTGTCGGCTTGATTTTATACTCCTGTAT
>NW_018479944.1:0-9358 GCF_002113885.1 Mizuhopecten yessoensis | reverse complement strand
GACCCCGGACTGGTTCGCCCGTTGTAGTAATAATGTGACTGGGTTGAGTGTCCTGCTTGGTTCTTAGGCAGTATGTTTCAGTGAGGTAGCACTATAAAGTCTGCATCAGTTCCGCGCTATCACAAGGAGACAAACACGAACATATCGCAGCCTCCCAAACACACACACACGCATACACTACACGCATACGTATTGCACACAGGGGAGGCCGTCCTTAAATGACCATAGCTGTTGATAGGACGTTAAACAACACTAAACCAGACCCCCACCCCCATGTTGTTGTTCTCGTTTACTGTTGTTATTACCGTCTGTTTTGTGTTCAATTTCTAATAATTTTGTCGGCTTTGTGTAATGATGTTGTCTTCGTATTCTGATTCTGTGATTTATTTCATTTTTGGTGTCATTATCATATTTGTGTTTTGATACTTTACTTTGTAGTATTACTGCTATTGCTGGTTTGTCATTCTGGTCGTATCCTTAACAATGATGTCTCAGCATCCTTTTGTATGGTAATGCCGGAACAATGTCAACATGACGGTAAGTTAGTTATAATGGTGACATATATTACAAACTCTTGGTAATAAATCTTTTGAGTATGATTGATTAATGTAATATAAATCTGCATTAATGCATTTTTCTAACGGAATATATAAAAAAAAAAAACGTTTTTCTGCCCCAACATAAACTAATTGGTTTTAACGTACTAACACATTAGAGTAGTGTTAATTTGGTTACAAACGATCTGTAGCAGGCACTACAGTTAAAATAAAAATGACATATATTTGTTAGTGGGGTTAATTGGATGCCGGAAAAGCGCAAACACTAAAAGATTTAGAACGACTAAATAGAAACCAAACAGATAAAACAAAAAACAAAAAAACAAAAAACACAAACCGAAACGAAACAAATCCGGAAACTTTGACGTGCTCCTGGAGAACAAATCCAGTGATGTAAGGGAAGTAAACGATCAGGGAGAGGCAATCCACCGTACGCGTACTCGTCAGTGTTTGAGGTAGAAGTAAATTATATAATGGAGGATAACAAACCGCAATGCCATTTGTTTGCGGTTATTTGCTTATTTAGGGGAAAATCATTTTATTTAGATATAAATGCAAAATATAGACGGATATATATTAATATAGTAAGTTTGAATGCGGGTATTAATTTTGTACAGTAGTATTCCCTTAAAAGGAAACGTTTAAAAGCTACATATGTATTAAGTACTTAACATGGTTTGATCGATGTATAGACATAGAGATCGCCGCGTCATGATGTAAGCCATTTACATATAAAATATAACGGTAATTTACATATGACCGTCATTTACATATAAGCATAATTTATTGCTCTTCCTTAATTGAGTCATAAACGAAATGTTATATGAATACAATTATAAAAGTTATTTTCAGAGCTCATTTTAAAACCATTCAGTTACTCGATGAGACATGCTTTGAGAAAAGTCTTGTATGTATATTAATGACAAAAGTTTTAATAAAGGTTATATTTACATTATAAAAAGATCAATTGTTAAATTTCTGGTGATTTACATAAACGCTTCTTATGTAAATAAGGGGACAGTTAATTCTACATGGGTATCATCAGCGGAGAAACTGTAAATACAATTCAAGATATCTTTTAAATTTGCATGTTCTTTGTTGTGTTGTAGAATGAATGAAACAGCAGTGTTAAAAATGCTGCAGTGAGGGTGTTTTTTTTTATAAAAGTACCCGGAAGACTCATACAATGGTAACATGGATAGCTTATTGTTTATACTTGAAGTATGAATGCAGGGCCATATAGTAAACATTTCAATTCCTACTCAAGTTGGACTCAATGCAACAACCAAATGTAACCCGTTTCATTTTTAGATGAATTTTACCAGATTAACATGGCCTGTGCGTATGATTTTGGAAAGGGAGAAACCTATTGACATGGTTAAACCAAGAAGACACCACTTGATGAGATTTTACATTTTAATGAAGCTACACTAGAAATTGTTCAAACAACAACAAAATTATCAATCATCAAAATAGTACATTGTATCAGCTCACGGTTGCCAGCGGTAGTGACAAGTCAGCTACTGCCCTAGAAATTCTCCCTCAAGCTACCCATTCTGCTCCTTGCGTCAGTATCAACCCAGGTACAAATAAAAACAAAGTGGATCCATTTGGTCCCGCCCTATATGAAATGCAGTCGAGCAGCCAATTGCCACATCAAATTGGTTCGTCCTTTCAAGCCACGTCTGGTGTCCTGTCTAGTTTAACATTCAATTACCGCAGCTTCATATTCCAGAAGATGCAGAACCTTAAAATTTAGCGGCTCTCCACTTCGAACTAGTAAAAAGATGGCTACCGTTGTCTCGCAGCTTAGCCTGCGCACAGCGTCTAAACATTATTCTTCCGCGATGAGGCTTCAGACATTTGATATCTTATGAATTCATTAACAAAAGTTAAATATGACATTTAATATAAGGTTTTGGGGTTTTTTCTCTACATAATTTGACTGTATTGAACTATCAACATACACCATCATATTTGTTTTCATTCGTCAATACGTAGACTTGCACAAGCTCCAGAACCTAGAGCAAACTATCAGAATGAACTTCACAAGTTCCACTTATTGAAAAAAGGCACACGTTGATTGAAATATAAGGTTTGAATCTTGCTTTGATCGATTTCATGGCGTAATGAAATGAGTTGGTCTTGAAACAAATTCAACATAAACTGCTTCTCAGTTCATAACATTTGTTTAAAAACCTACTCAATTCACCAACCCATGAAATCGTCCAAAGCAAGATTCAATCCTTAGCAAACGTTTTTTGTCATTCATTTTTATTATAACGTTACAAACATTTAAAATAATAAATACTTACAAGTCTCAAAATTTCTATATCTTCATGTTAAAGCATTGATTGTAACAAAATGTTTAAACGTGACACAAAAGTATTGTGATGTCGTATTGAAAAATACACGCGACGCTGAGAAAGTATCTTTGAGGACCTGAAAGTGAATTGAGCTACCAAGTTACATAGCAACCAAGGTCGTAGCGTTAAGTCTAAGGTTATCGAAGAAAGTTGACAGACGATAAGAAATCAGGTTCACAGGACAGGATTCATACAGGAAATGAAGACATTATCGTCATTCATTCAGTCAGAAAGATCCTGCAGGCTTTTAGGATGATTCGTAAGATGTAGCTGTTGTTATTGTACTTACACATGTATACCTAAGGAGAAATATTTCAATATCTTCATTAGTGTTTCCAAGATTCGCTCTATGAATATTCAACAAACACGCGTCATATTTGATTTGACTGCTGTTGATGGATCGCTCCCGTCACAGACACTCTATATCAAACAGAATATTCAGGAGGACAGATTTCCCATTTGTTAATGTCATGAGGTGTTCTATATTGATCTGTGAAGAATATTGATGGCGTGGTCTCCAAAGTCCCGAGACTATCGGTTAGACAGGAGCGGCGAGTGGTACAAATATAAAATACGTAATTTGTTTATTAGCCGGATTTATATTATTCATAGGTTTTTACCGATAGTCTTCTATATAACTTACTTATGTCAATTTGATACGTCCAAGTAGAAGCAAGCAGCAAAAGTTCGACGAACATGAAAACTGGATATGAACAATCGCTAAAATAAACTCCCGTAAAATGAACCTGCTACTTACAAGATACAAGATACAAGATACACGAATTTTTATTTAGAGTCGTATATGTTGTAATGGGAACATCAGCTCTGTAGAGCTATTATTACGACAAACAAAGGTAT
Organism: Mizuhopecten yessoensis; assembly: GCF_002113885.1. Taxonomy (NCBI): domain Eukaryota; kingdom Metazoa; phylum Mollusca; class Bivalvia; order Pectinida; family Pectinidae; genus Mizuhopecten; species Mizuhopecten yessoensis. Next base: position 5,577 of record NW_018479944.1, on the reverse strand, counting down.
AAAAACAGGATACATGAGACAACATGCAGAAAACAAACAGGCATATAGCAAGGTTTATACACACACAGACAAGAAAAAAAAATATCACAGCATGCAGTAATTAAAAACTTGGCACGTACAGAACAAAGTATATATAAAAATCTATATTAAAATTGATGCTGCACAAAAGATTCATGCCACGTGCTCACAAACTAAGAAACCGTGGTTCAGTATATACATAATTGCCAATATGGCAGGAGTTAAAAATTGACCGAATATATGCTAATATGGCATAAATTAAAAGATGATTTGACAAGCATTGAGTAAGTCATACAATGCGTAAATAAATGCACTAATCACAAAGATGAAAGGACGTAAAAGCATATAAGCATGGTATCACAAGACATGGTATCACAAGACATGGTAAAAACTAAGTATAGAAATGATAAAAAAAAGGTTGTAACAAACAAACAAGACTAGTTACATATGTATGGTACAGGAACACCAACTGGCTGTCCCAAGTGTGCAGGAGTCTGCGAAAGCTCTGGAAAGTTTCTACTTTCCTCAGTTCATTCGGCAAACTGTTCCACACTTGGGCAGCCTCAAAGCGAAAAGACTTTTTTCCATACCTTGTTGTGTTAACTCTAGGTACCTGAATGGTGTTCTCTTGCCTGAAATTATATTCAACATTATTTTCAAAAATCAAATCATTTAAAAATTCTGGAGCTAACCCATTTAAAGTTTAAAGACTTCTGTAGCCATAGTCTTCATTCTAACAACGTGTAAAATGTGAGGTTGTTTCTGCGTAAAATATCTATCACAGGTGAGGTGAAATCGTTTTCAATAAAATGCAGAGCTCTTTCCTGTATTTTTTCCATCTTACGAGTGTTTCTGAGGCTACAAAAATGCCAGGCTAGGGGTCAGTAATTGAAATTAGATGAAATAAAAGATTCAAAAATGGTGTAAGATTATTTCCAATTCTTTTTAAAATAGCTAATTATTTGGAGGCCTTTCTACAGATCTTAGATACATGGTCGTCAAATTTCTATAAAGAGTCAATCTCCACACATAGCAGAGTAACACTATTTTTACAATCAATTACCTGGTCTCCAATAGAAATGTTGTCACAAGTTTTTTCCCCTATACATATGGCCTGAAATTTGCTAGGACTTGCCTTCATACCATTTGCTGAAAACCAGTTTAGTAAAAATTTACTTGCTATCTATGAATTTTAGAACAAAACATTATCTTATCATTGCAACATCAAACTTTTATTTTGCAAAAACTGCATGAGTGAATACTATTTTAGAAAATGTAGACTGTTTTCAGGCAGTACCGATGTAAATCAGTAAAAAAGCTATGTCAAAGTTAAATGTATATTAAATGAAGACCCCAGAATAAGACAAATATTTACATATCAACGAAAGTTTCGTTATTTAAAAAAAATCCTATTATTGTTTGTTTTTCTTTACAATTTCCTATCTTATATCTAAATTTGATTGAATCTATTTTTCATTTTTTAAATTTCTATTTCATTTTCATATGGTGTTTCAGTGGAACTAGTTTAGATATGTTGTTGTTGATGATGTGATTTTTTCATGCATTGTTAGTTTGAAGCCCGAACAGGGAACTTGTCCAAAACATTGTCTTCCTTGTATGTTATACCCACCGACTACGGACGTTAGTCCAAAGGTTTAGGATGTGGACCATCTGTCGTCATTGTACTGTGTCAAATGTCTGCAATTCTAACCTAACCATCATCTTTTTCTCCGCATAAAGAGGTAACCACAAAAAGCATTAGTTTACATTCAATGTTTACCATATAACGGTAACATCAGGGATATGATTTCGTTGGTGAGTCTTTTAAATATGACGTCACGTAACAACGTTATGCCTCGGTATCTTCTATTGTGAATATGGCTCATGGCAAACAGTTCCCTGATCAGAAAACAGAATTCATGTATTTCCAGTTTTCTAGATACAATATGAACGGTATAAAGAAAAAGGTTTCAAATATATGATTGGTACTAATTTCATTGGTTAAATTTCGAGTTGTAAAGGGCACTCGGTAAACATCCTGTCGTTATAATATTTGAAATAAATGTTAACAGCATTTTTTGAGTGTCCATGTGTCAATAAAGAGCTATGGCAGAAAACTGCCCGTATTTTCCTAAGTCGGCATTTATGAAAACGGAAAAAAATATTGAGGAGTAAATCATTTCTTGTAGCGAAAATGCATGGCATAGATATAAAACCAATTGAACTGCTGATGTATTCGGGTTTGACAAATGTCAACATTTGTGATATATGGGTGTGACAAAGGCCAGGATTTCTGATATATTGGTGTGACCTAGGCCAACATTGTTCAGATATGGGTGTGACAAAGGCCAACATTTCTCAGATATGGGTGCGACATAGGCCACCATTTCTGATATATGGGTGTGACATAGGCCAACATTTCTGATCTGAGAGTGTGGCATAGGCCAACATTTCATATATATTGGTGTGACATAGGCCACCATTTCTTTTATATGGGTGTGACATAGGCCAACATTTCTGATATAAGTGACATAGGCCAACATTTGTGATATATGGGTGTGACATAGGCCAACATTTCTGATATAAGTGACATAGGCCAACATTTGTGATATATGTGTGTGACATAGGCCAACATTTCTGATATATGCGTGTGACATAGGCCACCATTTCTGATATATGAGTGTGACATAGGCCAACATTTGTGATATATGTGTGTGACATAGGCCAACATTTCTGATATAAGGGGGTGGCATAGGCCAACATTTCATATATATTGGTGCAACATAGGCCAACATTTCTGATATATGATATATTGGTGTGACATAGGCCAACATTTCTGATATAAGTGACATAGGCCAACATTTGTGATATATGGGTGTGACATAGGCCAACATTTGTGATATATGTGTGTGACATAGGCCAACATTTCTGATATATGCGTGTGACATAGGCCACCATTTCTGATATATGGGTGTGACATAGGCCAACATTTCTGATATATGCGTGTGACATAGGCCACCATTTCTGATATATGGGTGTAACATAGGCCAACATTTGTGATATATGGGTGTGACAAAGGCCACCATTTCTGATATATTGGTGTGACATAGGCCACCATGTCTCAGATATTGGTGAGACATAGGATACCATTTCTGATATATTGGTGTGATATAGGCCAACATTTCTGATATAAGGGTGTGGCATAGGCCAACATTTCATATATATTGGTGTGACATAGGCCACCATTTCTCATATATTGGTGAGACATAGGATACCATTTCTGATATATTGGTGTGACATAGACCACCATTTCTGATATATGGGTGTGACATAGGCCATCATTTCTGATATATGGGTGTGACATAGGCCAACATTTCTAATATATGGGTGCGACATAGGCCACCATTTCTGACATATGGGTGTGACATAGGCCACCATTTCTGATATATGAGTGTGACATAGGCCAACATTTGTGATATATGGGTGTTACAAAGGCTAACATTTCTGATATATGGGTGTAACATAGGCCAACATTTGTGATATATGGGTGTGACATAGGCCAACATTTCTGATATATGCGTGTGACATAGGCCACCATTTCTGATATAAGGGTGTAACATAGGCCAACATTTCTGATATATTGAGTTGACATAGGCCAACATTTCTAATATATGGGTGCGACATAGGCCACCATTTCTGACATATGGGTGTGACATAGGCCACCATTTTTTATGTATGGGTGTGACATAAGCCAACATTTATGATATATTGGTGTGACATAGGCCACCATGTCTCAGATATTGGTGAGACATAGGATACCATTTCTGATATATTGGTGTGATATAGGCCAACATTTCTGATATAAGGGTGTGGCGTAGGCCAACATTTCATATATATTGGTGTGACATAGGCCACCATGTCTCAGATATTGGTGAGACATAGGATACCATTTCTGATATATTGGTGTGACCTAGGCCAACATTGTTCAGATATGGGTGTGACAAAGTCCAACATTTCTCAGATATGGGTGCGACATAGGCCACCATTTCTGACATATGGGTGTGACATAGGCCACCATTTTTTATGTATGGGTGTGACATAGGCCAACATTTATGATATATTGGTGTGACATAGTCCAATATTTCTCAGAGATTGGTGTGACAAAGGCCAACATTTCTCAGATATGGGTGCGCCATAGGCCCCCATTTCTGATATATGGGTGTGACATAGGCCAACATTTCTGATATATGCGTGTGACATAGGCCACCATTTCTGATATATGGGTGTAACATATGCCAACATTTCTGATATAGTGGTTTGACATAGGCCAACATTTGTGATATATGTGTGTGACATAGGCCAACATTTCTGATATAAGTGACATAGGCCAACATTTGTGATATATGGTTGTGACAAAGGCCACCATTTCTGATATATTGGTGTGACATAGTCCAACATTTCTGATATATGGGTGTAACATAGGCCAAGGTGGCTGGGGGAGGGGGGGGGCCTAGGCCAACATTTCTAATATATGGGTGTGACAAAGGCCAACATTTCTGATATATTGGTGTGACATAGGCCAGCATTTCTGATATAAGGGTGTGGCATAGGCGAACATTTCATATATATTGGTGTGACATAGGCCACCATTTCTTTTATATGGGTGTGACATAGGCCAACATTTCTGATATAAGGGTATATTGGTGTGACATAGGCCAACATTTCTGATATAAGGGTATATTGGTGTGACATAGGCCAACATTTTTGATATATGGGTGTGACATAGGCCAACATTTATGATATATTGGTGTCACATAGTCCAATATTTCTCAGATATTGGTGTGACAAATGCCAACATTTCTGATATATGGCTGTGACAAAGGCCACCATTTCTGATATATTGGTGTGACATAGGCCACCATTTCTCAGATATTGGTGAGACATAGGCCACCATTTCTGATATATTGGTGTAACATAGGCCACCATTTCTGATATATTGGTGTGACATAGGCCAACATTTTTGATATATGGGTGTGACATAGGCCAACATTTCTGTTATATGGGTATGACAAAGGCCAACATTTCTGATATATGGCTGTGACAAAGGCCAACATTTCTGATATATGGGTGAGACATAGGCCATCATTTATGATATATTGGTGTGACATAGGCCACCATTTCTCAGATATTGGTGAGACATAGGCCACCATTTCTGATATATTGGTGTGACATAGGCCAACATTTCTGATATAAGGGTGTGGCATAGGCCAACATTTCATATATATTGGTGTGACATAGGCCACCATTTCTGATATACGGGTGTAACATAGGCCAACATTTCTGATATATGGGAGTAACAAAGGCCAACATTTCTGATATGTGGGTGTGAAATAGGCCAACATTTCTGATATATGGGTGTAACATAGGCCAACATTTCTGATATATTGGTGTGACATAGTCCAACATTTCTGATATATGGGTGTAACATAGGCCAACATTTCTGATATATGAGTTTGACATAGGCCAACATTTCTAATATATGGGTGTGACAAAGGCCAA
>NW_018479943.1:150804-154362 GCF_002113885.1 Mizuhopecten yessoensis | reverse complement strand
GATCGGCTACTGTTTTTAAACATGTTGAAAAACAGTAGCCGATCACAAATCGTCGGTCCGTGGTCGTCTTGGTCGTCCGAGGGTCCCCTGAAGGTCCCCTTGTCTCGCACGCCCTCTGGCGCTTTCGTATAGCCTCTGCCGCTCTCTACCGAGGGTCGTGCATATTTTCTAGTGTAATAACATTTTGCTGTGCTATGGCAGAACGAAGTTGTAGAGCTACAACAAGTCCCACCACTGCTTGTTGGTCCATGACCTTCCCTGGCTGGTCAGAAGGTGATGAAAGGCTTTGATCTGGCTCGATTTATATAGTCGGGCCCCAAAAACACCGATCTCCGGCCGATCTAGGCAAATTTGGTCGGCCGAAGACGTCCGAAGATCGTTTAAATCGTCCAAAGACCGTTTACTTTCGGCTTCCTGCGGCTCCCTGCGTCAACATACGCCTACATTCGGCCACTCTCGCGCGAAGTGGTGGAAGAACGGCTGACATCGGCCGCCGAGCCGCCGAAAGCGTCCTCTCTCGGCCGAACAACGCGCGAAGATCGCTCACTTGCGCGCGAGAAGCGGGTCTCTACCGGGCCTTTGCCGTGTACCTGCGGGTACTTGCGCGTACTTTTGCATACTTGCGCCCCGGAATCGTGTCGATTGCCATGGTCCATTTGTTGGGATTCAATCGGGTCAAAAAAGGGGACGATTGGAGGCGATTCAGGACGACAATCGGGCCGATAAAAAAAAATGATTCATCATTATGGTCCAGACCGGGCCGATTTGAAAAAACAATCCTTGGTGAAATGGTCCCTGTAAGTGCCAGGGGCCGATGGGGGCCGATCACATGTTTCTCAGAGTGCCAGGGGGCCGATTGGGCCGTTCTTAGAGTACCAGGGGGCGATGGGGGCCGATCACATGTTTCTCAGAGTGCCAGGGGGGCGATGGGGCCGATTACAAAGGTCTCAGAGTGCCAGGGGGCCGATGGGGCCGATTCTTTATAAATAGAGTTTGTTGTATGTTTTGTTGAATGTTTCTATTTTATATGCCACCTCATCTTGATTGTACGATGGCCGATAGCGGCCGACAGAACACTCATGTTAGTAAAAAGTGTTTTGTCCGACAGTTTGTCAAATTATAAGTGGGCATTTTACACTTTTTGTAAAAAGTGTAAACTGTCATGACACTTTTTTCAATTCATGCATGGCAGTTTACTCATTTTACTTTCACAAAATAAACATTGGGAGAGGAGGGAGAGATGGAAATAGGGTCACATTCCAAGGGCTGAGCAGAACATAGTATGCTATCCCAATGAACTTATTTAACTGTAACATAAATCACACGAATTAGACGGTAATTTTAATTGTTCATCGTGTACACGGAGCAAGATAGAATTCCTTCTATGAAGTAAGTAAAACAATGCTGTTTGAAAAGTATTTATATTATAAATATATATGGGGCAAAGAAGTAATTCCAACAGTGTGGACAAGTTTAGGTTGTCAAATTTTCGGAGCGTTCCGCTCCTTTATCAAGACACAGTGAAACAGGACAGTTACATGTACATATACATCATATTACAAGAAGATAGAACTGATATACTATAATTGAAAATATAGCTATTGTATAAAACCAATAGTCTCCTCGGCTAAAGACAGCCGAAGGCAGCAATTAAGCTGAGAGCATCGCGGACAAGGAACGCTGATAGTCTAAATATCAGAACACTCGCTGGCTCTGCTCTATAGCGAAAGTGCACTAAGACGACTCGCCCAATGAAACACAACGACGACCCGCCAAATGATAACCAAAATCGGAGGAGAATCCCTCTAGAAAACTCGTTAACTACTAAATATATGTAGAGGACATATTCTTGTGCAAGATGCACTATCACATAAAGTGAGTCAACGAGAGATAAGCACCAGAAAGAAGGGAGGAGATATCAAAAACGTGGAACATGTGCACGTGGGAACTTGGCCCGGTAAATTTGAAAAATCTCAATTTCCTACGGACTGCCCACATTAGTCGCCTCTCAATGCTGCAGTGGATTTAACAGTCACAGCAGGGGGGTCCACGCTTAGTTGCCTCTTTGAAAATTACATATATATATATATACTGTTTTGAATATGTAAACTTAAGGATTTATTGACGATCACAAGTTCAATACTGAAGGTAGCACTAGACTCTACTGGCAGCAGGGTAACCTTTCTTGGTCATGTTACACACCGTGTGCTTGATCTGAAGGTCTAAAAGAGGAAGCTAATAGTTGTTTTAAAAGTTGTTTTGATAGAAATGATGGCATAGTCAAAGTCTGCATACGATTTAACCGTAATGTTTGATATACTCTTTCTTGAATATACAATTGTTCATACCATTAACTTAACTTATCCGGGAGAACACGGTAATGATAATTGTAATTATTGTAATACTCAGTGACTATTGGCAAATTAGTAGTATACTTGTTATTTTCAGTGACATTCCGAAATGCAAACTGAACCGCAAGACAGTAAGTTTACTGTAGTAGTATGTAATGTTCAACCCTTCGATTTGATGTATGCGTTGTATTTCCTAATACGTATAATGTATCCACTGATAGTAGTATAATAATACATTTGAGATATATTACGTTTTATCGTTGCGGGCATATGTTTGCGCAGTCATTAGCTCTTTTGTGTGTCCGTTTACATAAGTATGTCGGGTCGATAAGGAGCGTAACGGATAAATATGGCGCATGTCGGGCGGATATGGCGCATGCCGGTCGGACATGATCAGTCCGCGATATCGACTATGCACAGTCAATAAGCAGTATCGCACATGCAAAACATCCCATATCACGGACAAGTTTATGATAATTAAATTGATTATATTATTATCCGTGTCACTGTCATTGAGATATCACTTTTCATCAAACAAGATAGCCTACATGTTATACTTTGACGTCATTCACACAGACACAATTTTAAATTTTGACGAAAAAAAATGTATTTGGCCACTCATCGCGGTAAGAATTCTAAGAAACAGATAATTATACAAATATTACCGATATAAGTGCTAGATAAAATGACGTAACGTCACGTCGCTGTAGAAATACATCCCGCTGTTGTAAATATTAACGAAAACAACGTCTCTCGGGAAAAGATGTTCAGAAAGATTTACTGGTTTTTATTTCATTGTTTAATTAAGCATCCTGCCTACGACCCTGCCGCCAGATTTCGTCCTCTACTTAACTTCGTCAACAGACAGTTCCTGCTCTTCATCATACCGAGGAGGGAATTGTGTGTTGATGAATCCTTGGTGAGCACAAAAGGCCATTGTGTGATGCTCCAGTACATTCCCTCCAAGGCCGCGAAGTATGGAATTAAATTTTGTATACTCTGTGAGTCAGCGTCAGGGTACGTTTTGCAAATGTCCATATACAGAGGCCGATAATTCGACCCAACTCCGCGGGGGAGCTACAGGGCAGTAACGTTGTATACAGCCTACTGAGCGAGGCGTCCCTGCTTGACCGTGGTTACCACCTGTTTGCTGACAGTTCGTCTCTTTGATGCATCTCGGAAGCATGGCAGGCGCGGATTTAGGGGG